>NC_135506.1:16180674-16478174 GCF_052857255.1 Amblyomma americanum | reverse complement strand
AGACAAACTTTGGCTATTTCGTGTAGTTACGTGCACTGGAGAAACTGCTTTGCCTGCATACTCTTCGAAGGCGCGTGTATTTTGGCACTATGAAGCCAAAATTTGTCGAGCCACAGCGTCGAGGGTAACCGCGTTTAATAAATTCTTAAAACTGATATGGCGGTTACTAACGACCGTTTAAAAATCTCTAATTGCAACCAGGCGCCTAACTCCAGTAGTTAAAAATTAATTATTGGAATTTAGTTCACCAACTTATTAGTTAAGATGATTCATCGATTTTCTGGTGTTCAGCAAACCTTAGCCGCAAAAGCCATGTTTCTACCTCAAAAATCATATTTTTAAAAATTACCTAAATGTCTTCCCTGAAACACCCGGTACAGACCGGCAAAGGTTCAAACGGATGTTTACCCTGCTAATTCCGTGCACACATTTTACCTTTTGAGGCTCATTTGATATGTGGTTATCTGCCGTCCTGTGCTCTCCTGCATCAAGCAGCACCGTTGCTTCGAGGCCAATGATAGTCGCTTCGTCTAAAGTCATCTCAGCAGCCTTAGCCAGTTCATATGAGCCTCGCTAAGCAGCCCTCCAGGAAAGGCAGACGCCTGTGACTGCTATGTGGTGAGGCATACTATGGTATCTTCCCAGAACGTTTGCATATTTATTTCTCAGCAACTGCTGCCTTTGTCATGAGCTTTTTTTCATAAGCAGAAGACTTCAGAGCGGAGATTTTTGTTTATAACTGCAGCAGCCTTCGCAGCAGAGCAACCTATAGCGCGCTTTATTCTATAGTTGCAATGGTTGCAGCTGGGTTAAATGTCGAGACCAGACCCCGGTGAGCACAATTCACGTTGTTATGCTCCCGGTGTGGTCACTCGAGTGGTTGCAGGGTTCTGCTGCTAGGTACTCAGTGGTGGGTTTTTATGTCCAGCTGTGGCATCTGAATCATAATGAAGACGAAATGCAAGGTAGGGAATCCAATCTTGGCCGCAGCCGTTACATTAGACGGAGGCGAAGTGCAAAAGGCGCTCGTGTGCTGCATGTTGATTGTGCGCGTTTAAAGAATCCCAGATGGTCGAAATTAATCCGGAGCCTTCCACAGTGACTGTTTCTCCTTTCACTCCTACCTTCCTGCCTTCCCTAAATCGGTGGTTCAAGTGCTCACCCTTAGGAAGGCAGTTAAGGCTTTCTATAGTACTATTATTATTGCTATTACTACTATGTACAAAGGCTGTCACTGTATTGATTGATTGATTGATTGATTGATTGATTGATTGATTGATTGATTGATTGATTGATTGATTGATTGATTGATTGATTGAAGTGAAGTGATGGAAAGTGAAAACTAGACCGTCCTCGTATAACCCATCAAACCTTATGTAGGGTGCATGTAAGGGTGGTGCACTGCCCACTCCGTCAGGAACTAGACGGAGAACCTCATAAGGTATTCGGTCGCGAGCGATACCAAATTCTGGCCGCATATCTTCTTGCCACTGTTCCTCAGAACGCAGTGGGATACAGGTTAACAGAGTTCGTAAGCAGTAACATGGCGACTGTTCCATTGGGCAATTTTCTCTTTAGTTCTTTACAACTGTCCTTTCTACTCTTTGCGCCTTCCGTGATGTGGTGAACACCGATTTTACCGATGTGCCGATTTTTCATCACAAAGAATTCTGCCGTTTCCCTCGGTTTACGAAGTGAACAAGTTTACGAAGTGAACGAAGTGAACCCGCCGCGGTGGCTCAGTGGTTAGGGTGCTCGACTACTGATCCGGAGTTCCCGGGCTCGAACCCGACCGCGGCGGCTGCGTTTTTATGGAGGCAAAACGCTAAGGCGCCCGTGTGCTGTGCGATGTCAGTGCACTTTAAAGATCCCCAGGTGGTCGAAATTGCTCCGGAGCCCTCCACTACGGCACCTAATTCTTCCTTTCTTCTTTCACTCCCTCCTTTATCCCTTTCCTTACGGCGCGGTTCAGGTGTCCAACGATATATGAGACAGATACTGCGCCATTTCCTTTCCCCAAAAAAACAATTATTATTATAAGTGAACACGAAATTGAGGGTAACGAGCCCTAAGCACCCTCTACCCTCCCCTATGGTCTGGCCAATGTTGGACGTATCTTTTACGACATATTACGACGGTATCGCTGTTGACCCCTCATAGCGTCCTTCGTGTAGGAATCGCGGTAGAACTGGCAGGCATTGCAAAGTTTTAGCGGAGCATGAACCACGTAGCGCTACCGATTACCGCAACCACCAGTCGTCAATACGCATATTGGCGACTTGACGTCGCAGTAAGAGGCTCTGCTAGTGGCATACGCTGTGCTAACGTGATCTCTGTGACGTCTTCAGTCACCTGGTGAACGCTCAAAAAGGAAGAATAGGAACGGATGACGAACCCGCCGCGGTGGCTCAGTGGTTAGGGCGCTCGACTACTGATCCGGAGTTCCCGGGTTCGAACCCGACCGCAGCGGCTGCGTCTTTATGGAGGAAAAACGCGAAGGCACCCGTGTGCTGTGAGATGTTTGTGCACGTTAAGGATCCCTAGGTGGTCGAAATTATTCCGGAGCCCTCCACTACGGCACCTATTCTTCCTTTCTTCCTTCACTCCCTCCTTTATCCCTTCCTTGACGGCGCGGTTCAGGTGTCCAACGATGAGACAGATACTGCGCCATTTCCTTTCCCCCAAAACCAATTATAATTATATATAACGATGACGCGCGATTGGTTCAATAATAATACGTTATATCTGTTATTCGCTTCCTTAAGGTGATGGAGTGGATTCCTAGATAGGGCGAGCGTAGCAGCGAGCGTCAAAGAGTCATCAGGGCAGGTGCGATTAGGAAGTTTACGAGGATAGTGTACTGGCCTCAGCTGGTACGGATCAGGGTTAATTGGAAGGATTCGGTAGAGGCTCTTGGCCTGCAGTGGGCGTAGTTTGGACAATGATGATGAATAAGTATACATCTCATATACGCTGCTGTCTTTCATTGCATACAGAACAAATGAAAGTAATGGCCATCTCAGTGAAAATAAAGAGGTAGAAACGTACTGGTAAGGTTCATGTAATGCGACAAATCGAGAGCCGATTGTCCGTCAGAGCAACACAGGAGATTTAGAGTGAGAAATAACACAGCTGGGGCTGGTGAAAGTCAGGGCTGGGTGTATGATAAACAAGCCAGCTTCAACAGTCGGTGACGGCTAAGTAGAACCAATATTGTACAGCAGTGTAGAAAGCATCTGACCTGCAGTGGATAAGCTTGTTGGTGGTGATGAGGATGAGATGCTAGTAATGTTTGTAGCGACCTTAGTGAGTCGCCACAATTGCCAATCATGCCTTCTTTGATATTAGTTCTGAATTCAGAGCATTCTTTGGTGGCATTTTTGTGAACTCCTCTTGGCCATAGTCGAAGAGTAGGAAACACTGCCAGCGCTGACATCTTTCATATGTCACCTTCTTGGTACAAAACTAAAGTAAAATTGTGATTTGCTCTGGTTGAAGCGATAAACGTACGAGCTGACTTTTTAAAGTCATCAAGGTGGGAAGTGCGAAGGAGTTATAAATGCGCAGTACTGAAGCATAAGATGCGTTCTGAGGTTGTATAAAATTTGCTTAATTTTAGCTACCAGGAGTTAGCCTCGGAAACTCACAAGTTTATCTTTACATTGATATAAATCATTCGGGTTACACTACGCTTACAGTGCAACTGCTCATGTACACATATGTTCATTCATTTATTCACTTTCCTTCTTTTCTTCCTAACCTCCAAGCGCAAATTCCGGTTCTAAGCCTGTTTCAGTAATAATTATTTGCAAGGAGGAGGAGGAGGTAAACTTTATTATTAAAGAAAAGGTCTTTGGCGCGGGTTGGGGTGACGTTCCCCTCCCCGCTTTGCAAGTGAGCCGAACGGCGCAATGCATTCGAAAAATCCCGCGTCGTGCAGATGTCTTACTCTGCAATCATTTTCGTTTTTCGTTTTAATAGTGTTGCAAAACTGAAGCAACCGGAAGAAGGTATAAACCGGGACTAACGCCAGTACTACTTCAACATAAGGGGATCTCATGTCAGCAAGAAAAAAAAATTGGCGGACGCTTAAGCTTCGCCTTCAAGAGTGGAATGCGGCACAGTGTTGCAGCGCTGGCCGGGAGTCCACGGAACGCCATCGCCCGTTCGGCGCGACGCCTTGCCCATTGGACAAAGCGCTCGGAGTCTCTTGGAGGCGTCTGAAAACAGACCATCGAATAACCGGGTTCGAACCCGACCGCGGCGGCCGGGTTTCGATGGAGGCTAAACACAAAAGGAGCCCATGTGCGGTGCGATGTCAGTGCACGATAAAGATCCCCAGGTGGTCAAAATTATTCTTGAGCCCTCCACTACGGCGCCTCTTTCTTTCTTCTTTCACTCCCTCCTTTAACCCCCCCCCCCCCCCTTACGCACGGTTCAGGTGTCCGCCGAGGAAAGGAAATGACGTAGTAACTGTCTCCCAAATATAGGTGGACACCTGAACCACGCCGTAAGGTAAGGGATAGAGGAGGAAGTGAAAGAAGAAGATGCCGCAGTGGAGGACTCCGCAATAATTTCGACCACATGGGGATCTTGAACGTGCACTGACATCGCACAGTACACAGGGAGGGGAGGTTGTGGGTTCCTTGAATTACGGCGCTGGGATCTAGGGGCTCTCGCAGATGTGGCGAGGTTTCCTTGTCCTCGGGAGTAGCTGTTGCTAAACCGTCGTCATCGCTTAGATGGCGCAGTTGTTGCGATGCGCGTCCTTTCGGTATTTCCTCTCATATCTCATTCATATGTCCTACTATCTGCACGTGGCAGCGATTGTAGCTCAGCTTGAGCCAATTGGCAGGCCCGTGCCCTTTCCTTTTCTTTCTTCCTTCAGTCTAATAATTGGTTTTTTGTTTTGGAGGGGAAAGGAAATGGCGCAGTATCTGTCTCATATATCGTTGGACACCTGAACCGCGCCGTAAGGGAAGGGATGAAGGAGGGAGTGAAAGATAAAGAGAAATAGGTGCCGTAGTGGAGGGCTCCGGCATAATTTCGACCACCTGGGGATCTTTAACGTGCACTGACATCGCACAGCACACGGGCGCCTTAGCGTTTTGCCTCCATAAAAACGCAGCCGCCGCGGTCGGGTTCGAACCCGGGAACTCCGGATCAGTAGTCGAGCGCCCTAACCACTGAGCCACCGCGGCGGGTTTCCTTCAGTCGCAACAACAACACAGTACACGGGCTGCTCCCTGAATTCGAGGTTGTGCGTCTCCGTTGTGATTGTGATTTTAAAGGAAAGCAAAGGCGCAGTAACTGTCTCACATATCGGTGGGCACCCAACGCCACTTCCCCAGTCATTTTTGACGAGTGCGAATTAAAGTTATTTCTCTCGAAGGTTCTCGTGTTTCGTGTTACAAATGAAATTGAAATTGGAAAGGAAATGGAGCAGTATCTGTGTCACACCTCGGCGGACACCTGAATCGCGCCGTAAGGGAAGGAATGAAGGAGGGACTGAGAGAAGGGAGGAAGAAAGAGGTACCGTAGTGGAGGGCTCATGAATAATTTTGACCATTTGGGGATATTTCACGTGCACACACATCGCACAGCACACTGGTGGCCGCGTTTCGTGTTACAACGCCAACAACCACCTCCAACGCCAACGGTCCACAACGCCGACACCGGTTTTCTGCGAGACACAACCCGCCGCGATGGCTCAGTCGTAAGGGCGCTCGGCTACTGGTCCGGAGTACCCGGGTTCGAACCCGACCGCGGCGGCCGCGTTTCGATGGAGGCGAAACGCTAAGGCGCCCGTGTGCTGTGCGATGTCAGTGCACGTTAAAGATCCCCAGGTGGTCGAAATTATTCGGGAGCCCTCCACTACGGCACCTCTTTAATCCTTTCTTCTTTCATTCCATTTTGTTCATTCCCTTACGGCGCGGTTCAGGTGTCCGCTGATATGTGACAGATACTTCGCCATTTCCTTTCCCCAAAAACCGATTTTCGAGCTCCTTAACACGGTCGCATTAAAATCACCTACACAAAGAGCACGTCGGCCTGCATAACATGACTTTTTTTTGTTTAACGAAGTGGGCTATTTCACTCGCCTGCTACTTTTTGAACGGCGCGCTCCGTTACGTCCCGGCGTGAAGCAAAACTCTACACCACCAAGCTGCTGCCATCTGTCATCCAGCAGAGCGTCAGCTACGCCACCGTCTGCGGAATCCGCCGCCATGCGGCGCCGCAGCCCTCACTCTCTCCTAACGCCATCGATCCGCGTCTGCGCAGCCGCTCTCGCGTGCCCTACGCTCGCTCGCGCCAGCACCGGCCTCGCCGAAAGCGTCGCCTAGTTTCTTTTGATTCACCAGCACAACGCGAACAAATCAAGTCCCTTCACCAGTTTCGCCGTGAGCGCAAAAAAGGAAAGACACACCTTTTCGTCGCGGGACTGTGCGAAGTGAGGCCGCGCACGCCGACGAATGTGACGCAGTCATCCATTAGTGCGGAGCATTTAGTGTGTGTGCGTGTGTGTCGTCTGCTACGGGCGAAGAAGGGCCGCTTCCGCCGAGCCAGCGCAGGCGCCCAAGCGACGCACCCCACCAAGCCACCCCTAGGTAAACCCGACCCACGCACTAAATACGCTGTGGGCCCCGGCCGGCCTCTCCAAGAGCTCGCGTATTTATAAACCGTTCATCGTCGACCGCCTCATGCCGGGCGGCCTGACGACAACGTTAGCGGCGCTGCCGTAAAGCTTGCGCGTATGTGTAGTGCAGGAAAGCCGAGCTAGCGTAAGCCTATATGCCGGCACACTCCCGCTATGCATGATGACGCTCTGTGTGACGAAACTCGCCTTCCGTGTCTGTCCGTTGTTGGTGCGAACAGCAGCGGCGTTTTCAAAAGTTGAACCTCTCCTTGCGAAGTGAAACTTCATTAAACAGCATTGAGAGTTAGAGCTCGGGTTTCAGGGAAATTAGTTGGAGGAAATAACAGCCGCTAGGCCACGCGGTTTTGAGCCACAGCTATACGTTCGCGTGCGGCTGAATGTGACGTCCTTGGCTAACAGCTGTGAGGCATGCCTCGCGGAGCGCTCTGATTCTTTTATATTTTTGTTTGCTTTGCTTATGCGCGCGGGGAACATTTGCAGGTGTGCGCTCGCGGGCAAAGCAGCCGAGAGACCTCTCTGGGCCGCTCGGCGACAAAGGTCGCTCGTGAATGCGCACGCTAGCATTGCGATGCAACCGCACTTCGGCGTGATCGCTCTTGCGTGTGAAGGTTCTGCTTATTGTCACTCGCTCGCTGTGCCATTTATCTGCGTCTCTTTGAACGGGGCTGTTTTGCTAACGGCGCTTCTGTTGTGACACTTAGATTGTCAGCCTTAATCTGCGCATACAAACAAGGAATGAGATTACTATATAACCTAGCGGATGCTAATAAGCAAATTCTCCCCGTCCTTAAACTCTCTCTTATTTCTCTTATTTTATTTCGTCTTTTGATCCTTCTCACCGAGGCACGATGTTTTGTGAAATTTTCGAATAAACAAATGGGCGCCATATGTAGCTGAGCGTCCGTGTTCGATCGAAGGTGAGAAAGGGAGAAATAACAATTATCAGCACCCGTCAAAAGGTTGGCGGGCGTCCTAGGAGCAGCTCGGTCCCAGCCATGTCCTCCCCCTCAGCCGCCTACCGGGATCTCCTCGATCTCAGCAGCGGCCAGGGCGAGACGGATGACTTCACGTTGTCCCTGTTACTCCTGTTCGAGAACCAATATGTTTTTTTAAACAATGACTGCTTTCAAGAGAATAGCATTGCTGCGCTGTGATTCACGTTTAAACCGTCCTTTATGGTTTGACATGCCCAACGACGGAACTGTCTGATGGAAAGAAAAAAAAAAAACTACTGCCGACAACGAGCCCTTCAAATTTACCGCGCTGATGGGGCTTCGCATCAATACATGCCACAAGGTTCAGATGCGATAG
Source organism: Amblyomma americanum (assembly GCF_052857255.1). Lineage (NCBI taxonomy): Eukaryota > Metazoa > Arthropoda > Arachnida > Ixodida > Ixodidae > Amblyomma > Amblyomma americanum. Next base: position 16,470,205 of record NC_135506.1, on the reverse strand, counting down.
CCTCGCAGACATTTCTTTTCGAGTGCGGTTACTACAACGAAACTATAGCATGTTTTGTGGAGCATCATGCAAGAGACAGCCAAAGCAATGAAAGCATTAGTCGCGATATGATAACAGCCACCAGCTTTACGCAGTTTGGAAATTATATAGGAGGTATTCACTCAAGCCATAGTGGTCGCCATTTCGGTTTTCATGCCTAATCGGGGTTACCCCCCCTCCCCCCTCCTCTGGTCTACACCGCTGAAGCTGGGCGTTAAACACCAAAGTGGCACCCGTGACGTCACGTGAATACCTCCTATAGAGAGTACTAAAGTTTGAGAGAAAAATTACGGCCGTTGTGTTTGTGCGGTTGCGCTAAATATTGACAGCGGCCCCTTTTCAATTAGGTCTATCTGTCTGAAGTTGTGTGAAGCTGTCTGATGCTGTCTGAACGACAAACCTGCGTGAAAACTGCTTGAAACTGTTTAGCCATGAACCTGAAATCTGCCTGCGGGTGCCTTAGGAGCCATGTCATTTCTGAACTGCAGAATGCTTAGGGACCCTTATACTTTTTCAGGTTGTTTAACTTAGTATAATTATCGCATAAACCAAGCTACATACATACTCGTTATTATGCACACGTCATGCGTGCGCGTGGCCTCCTTTACCTCGGAGACAAACAGGTAAAGCGCCGCAATGTCTTTAGTGGCCGGAAATGATGTCATGACCGACCCCGCTTTTGATAATATATGTGTACCACGGGAGGTGTACATGCGTTTAATGAGAAAGCTGCTCATAAAGCTCATAACGTTTACAGTGCGTTTTCGGTAATCAGCTGTCCTCGTTCATCGTCTGCCACAGAATCGAATTTTCCCCCGGGGAGCGAGTAGTGTACGCCGCCAGCACTGTTTATCTAAGGCTTATCTTCTTATCTCTCTCGCTTTATCTTTTCCAGGCTGAGGAGTTGCGGAAAGTCTCGCGCAACAAAGGACCACCCGGTACGTTCCAGCAGCTAACATCCCACTGATATTCTTGTCTAGGTCTCTTCTGTATGTAGCCTCCTTTCTTTCAAAATCCTGATGGGACGGGCCACTGCGGTATAGCTACTGGTTATGACATTCGACTGCTGACCCCAGAGACACGGTTTAGGTCCCGGTCGCGGCGGTCGCATTTTGATGAAGGCGATATGCTAGAGGTCCGTGTACTGAGCGACGTCAGCGCACGTTAAGAACCCTAAGTGGTCGAAATTTTTCGGGGCCTTCTACAACGGCGTCCCTCATGCCCTGAGTCGATTTGTAAGCCTTACACCAACTAATCAATTTAATGGGAAGACGTTCACCTTTCAACAAAGCTGTTGCTTAGAAAGCAACATGTCTGAGTGGATCTCAGTAGGAAACAAATTTTACCCCCTACTTCGTCCCAAACTCAGAATTTGGGTGACCGTCGTGCCTCTTGCGGCATTCGGGTGAACTGCTCATCGCTGCTTAAGACGAGCAAATGTCAGGGAGAAAAAGTTGCAGGATGCTAGCACTAGCTGACTTATTAGCTAATAGTTGTCGCTCCGATCTTCCGATCTGCTAAACTCCAAAACCTAATCGTAGGCAACAGTCGGGCCAAAGTTCGGAGTTTCGTTACTGACGTCAACGAAACAATGGTCTTGGTTCGGATGAAATTCAGTAGCTAAGGTAAGGTAGCCTACATCTATAGTGTAGGTGTCTATTTCAGATCCATGGGTATATCTCTGTACAGTTCCGCAAGGTATCTGTGTGACAAAGTTTTTGCATCACGTAGTGGTTGCGAGCTGTTAAGCCAAATAATTAAGCGACGGGTTGAGAATTACCCTTTCGTCGCTAACGCCATTCTAGTGACAGCACCCGAACCTCTTGGTATCACAAGGCCAGTAGTGGCCGGCTGAATGTAATGGTACTGCAACGCGACGGAATCATACGAGCGCAACTATTTATGATCCAGCTATTATACCTTGGTGTTATCTATTCCATTCAACAATTATTCCCGAAAAATAACAAAGATGGCACCCGTATTTTACTTCCAGCGAGTACAGGCAGGGAAAAAAGTCTCTAGGACTCGTGAGTCGCAAACGGAGCCGATAGCTCAATTATTAGCCGCCGGACCAAGACCACACCACTGGAGGTTAAAGTCAAGCTCACGTTTTTTTTTTAATCCGTGACAATGAAATTATGTAATGCCTGACAAGAATGGCGTTTGTGGGCTTAAATCACCTTTAGAGTGCCCTAAAGAGTTTTGCGCCCGATAGCCCATGCTCTCTTAGCGACGCGAGCCATGCTTTAAGCTCAGTGCACGTTTTATCGTCTGGTGGTCACCCCCGTTGCTAGCAGGATAACTTTTACGTATGTCATTGCGTTCGAGAAACATTCGAGCCGCAAGAAATTTGAAGAGTTCAGGTAGTCCTTACATACATGCACACACATTATTATGCAGATCGTTACATCTTTTGCTTAACGCGACCAAACGTGGTGCTTTAAGCTCTGTTCTGGCTTCACTAACTTCCTTTCTAATCCTCCTCCCTGCCCCACCTTTCTATTCACTTCAACAGCGGCTCAAGAAACAAGCAGGTGAGTGGCTTCGAAGCAGTATCGGTGCAAGGTAGAATTGAGAACCCGTCGCAACCATCTGAAATTGACGTTGTCGGCATAACCGGGCACATTTCTATGTCTTAAAATCGCTCAGTGATAAGAGTAGGGAAAAAATTGTTGAGCGAAGGAGTTGGACTTGCGACTTGTTACTGAAATCTATTGTGACTATAGCGATCGTCCTGTGTTCAGTACGGTAAGCCGGTCTTGGATTTCGTTTCTGGCATTTCACCTTACTTGAATAATGTATTTCACTGCCACCAGCGCAGGAAATATGTCCCCCGAAATATACGCAGCCTTAGAAGGGATTATGGTTATGACGATAATACCATTATTTTTGTCTCTTTATTAATGCAACAGCATACTGACCAAAGAGCGCCAATAACATCACGTTAGGTACGCTACTCAGTATGGTACATTATTGCCGCATCTTCAGTGAAACGAGATACTTTACAGAACAAAAAAAAATAGAAACGTCGTTTACCGCATTATGACAGCGCCTTAGCGAAGGCTGTAACAACCATACTAGGCCCACTGTGGTATGTCGGCACTCTTGCGTCCTTGTGCGGCCTTAACTACTGGTGGCACCCAACTGCTACGGAAAAGTTCGGCTGTCTGCCGAAAGATGGCGAGACAATATGTAAGAGCTTGAAGTGAGGCACCCAAATGCTATGGAAGAGCTCGGCTGTCTACCAAAAGATGGCGAAACAATACGTGAGAGTTTGAAATTTGGTGCTGTTATCGAGCTTTTTTTGAACACGCTAAGATGAACGAGAAACAGCATGTTGCGTGAATAAGTAAATCCACTTGTCCACAATGCAATGACCCTTCTACCCAACGCAGGAAGCGCAGGGCCGAGTGCGACGAAGGCGCCACCGCAGCATCAGCGGGCGCCAAGCGGAGCGCTGCGCGGCCCTGCGACGATGACGCCGCCCTCCCGCGGCTGAAGGCCGAACCGCCCCCGGGGACCGTCTCTTCCACCACTGCCACCGGTGGGGGGAACCCCGCTGCACCGGCGGCCCCACCACAACCACCAGCTCCGCCAGCACCGAGCCCTCCGGCGACCAGAACACCGACACCTCCGCGGGGGGACGTCCCCGACTCTGGTAAGCGCTGAACTCATATCTGGACGTTGTGTTAGTGCATACAAGCGCAACGTTCAGGAAGCTATAGCGGGGTCAGCGGACAAGGACAGCAACGCACGAACACTCTGCGCGAGAGAAGGTGCTTTCGGAATATCCTACGATGAGTCGTCTTGTTGGCAATTCTAATGAACAGGTGCTCTTTCCCAGCGTATACGGATTCGAACCCGTGCCTATTGTTCTACAAAAGGGAAGCAATCGACGCTCCACAAGCTGGTACGAAAGTTAACTTATGTGTTTTCTTTTTTCTTTTGCTTTAACGCTTAAAAGGCGTGGTAACTCGTGACTACTTTCAGCCGCGTGCTAATAAGCACTTTACTGCACCTGGTATCTTCGAAAGATTGTGCAGTTGCAGCTAAATGTAATTTGCAGGGGTATGTCTGCGTGTCATGTGGTCAGTCAAACAAAGTCGGATGTGCCAATACCGAGCCAGTTCTACATTAAGGTTAAGAAATTTTGGACAGCGCCCAGCCAGTGTAACTAAGCGTAGTGGCCTATATTAGAATGTATTTTGCAGCCACACGGTCATTCTCTTTCTTTCCTACGTCACGAATGACGTCAATTCTCTATTTTTAATTCTTCAAAGTCATGCGGCCCGTGGTGACATCCAAGTAAACTACATGCCGTGGTCCCGAATTTCTCATATTGGTTTCTCCACTGTACACAATAACATTGCAGTGAAACCAGCTTGGAGTTCATGTTGTCAAGGTTTCTGTTCATGCTCGTCGAGAGGACTAACGACGCGAGACGACTGAAAAAAAAAGAGGGGGGGGGGGGGGGGGGGACTAGATTAAAATGCAGCCAGCCGTACCCACGTGCGTAAGTAATTTGCATACGCATGTCGCTCTCCACGTCGTTAGATATCTTGGGGGTTCAAATACACAGAACTGGTTCTGAACGCAGCCGTCGAGTTGGGCTCAGAAAAACAATGTAAACGCTGACGGGCAAGAATTAATAGCAACTCTGGGAGAGGGTACGCAGGCGTCTTGTTAGTTAAACGCTGCAGCTTTTATGCAGCTGAGCTAACAATGGACAACAGTGTGAAAGCAACACATGCCACAAGCATCGTTTCGACTCCGGCTCATTTCTGAAACCGGGTACACGCTCCCTTACCTCCTTCGCTCACATTATTTCTTCTGCGTTGATAATTATTTGCTAGTTTCAAACTCGCATTCCTACTTTCATCTACTTCCCTTCGTACCTGTTCTTTTCTGGTATCCCTCTTCTGTGGTATCCAATTGTTCTTCCGCGTTCACTTCCTGCCTCTTACTTCCGGGCATGTGTTGGCGCTTTCTGCCTTGTTAACCCCCTCTTTCTTTACAAACATACAAGTATATCATTTTTCACGCCATTCTCCTTATCTTTGCACCTGATCTCTATTTAGCTTTCTCCTCAACTCCTTCCTCAAAACCTGTAACCCTAATTAGTTTTGCATGTTTGCCCACCTCTCTGTAATAACAAAAGTGTCGATGGTTGGCTGTGCTAATGTTTTGTTGGTGTTTTTTTTTCTTGTGATCGTGTATTTTTTCACCTTGAAGTGCTATTTCGTGATAGCTTACGATATCTTTTCTTCCACTGTAATAAGTTTTCATTTCGACCTTCATTGCTGTTGCCAAAATGTAGGGGGTCCAGGGCTCTGTCAAGCTGTCAATGGGCAGCTTTTACTCCGGGCTCCCCGTCATCATGTACCGCATGATGGTCGAATAAAGTATTATCATTATTATTATTATTAATTCTCATCCTTAATCCCTGCATTCCTAATCCATAATTTCTCTCCATTACTGATCACTTCCACGATTACCGCTCCACCCAGGTCCGAACGCCGTCACCTCCTCAACGCTCACCGCCGCCGAGGGAAGTGGAAGCAGCAGCGGTGGAGGCGGCAGCTTAGGCGGGACCACCTGCAACGGCGGAACCGGAGCCGGAAGCGGCGCCGCGGAGGACGAAGACGCGCGGCGCATCTTAGAGGCTGAGGCGGCGCTCCGCAGCCTGACGGGCGGCCTCCTCCTCCCCGCCGACGAGGAGGACCGGGGTCTGGGCGCCGTGCAGCCCATGTTCGAGAACCTGTTCGACAAGAGCAGCTCGCCGGGCGACCACCAGCACCACAGGGCCACCAGCGAGTCCGTGGCCAACTCGTGGAAGGACGTGGTCACGCTGAGCGCTTCCTCCTCCTCAAACGGCAGCATGCCCGGCGGATCGCCCATGCGGTCGCCCCTCTCGCCGCCGGACTCGAGCCCCGACCAGCCCGCCTCCACGCCCAGGTCAGTGTACCCGTGGTGCAGGCCGCGGTAGAGCTGGTCGTTAACGGGTCAACTCATCAAAAGGACTCAAAGGCCCGCGGTAGAGGCCCGGTGTTAACATCCTCCAGTTCGTGGTGTGCGGTTCAGCTCATCCGAAGGACGGAAATGTTCATGGTAGACATTACCAGGCATTACCAGGAAGCTTTTCTTGTTCCCTGGCTTTGAATTTTCAAAAGCAGCACGTTGACACCATCCGTGACGTAAGAAATGAAGACAATGACAGAGTGGCTGTAGAACAGAACGTTAGGTTCCGCTAGGCTTAGCGGCAGTAGCTAGTAGCTGTTCCTAATTGCTAGTAATGGAGCGGCGTGTACTGTGAGAACGTGATGGAATTGTTCTGCAGCTGGTTGCAAACACATCAGCTCGTTAAAAGGTCACAAATGTCCATTATATGTACGCGGTGGGATGTTTACAAGTTGGTACTAATCGCATCAGCCCATTCAAATTGCACAAGGGACCGAGGTGAGACGCAGTGGGGATTTTCCGAAACATTGCCCGTAAATGCGTGATCTCATGCACAGCACACGACAACAGGCGACAACGATAGTTTGTTGCCTTCGTTTCCGTCTTTTGCGCTCTAGTTATGGTAATGCCTAATCAACTCATCCATAACCTGTCATTTCAAAGTTCACGTTTTCTTTACTGCGACAGATGTAATCAGGAGAGCAGATAACAGACGGTTCCTAAGGGTAACGGAGTTGATCCAAGAGAAGGTAGAAGTAGGTGGAGGGCAGCTGATAGTCAGATGAGCAGACGAGAATAGGGAGTTGGCGAGAACAGGTTGGTTGTTAGGATGATGAGGAGCAGGAAAAACGGAAGCATGGCTGCGTCGCGCAGGGTGGCGAGAGACCACGAAGAGTCCATGGACACAGAGACGAGCAGGGGTGAGAGCAGCACCCCCGGCGACCGCCTGACGCCGCCCAGCGCAGCACCGGGCCGCCAGAGGGACGATGCGAGGGACGCCGACGAAGACAGCAGCCACGCCGAACACGGCGCTAGGGAGACCACGCCCGATCGGAGCCAGGTGCGTTGCCCACCCGGCGTGATCTTGGAGGAAGAGTAGCTTGAAGTCGAGGAACAAAAGTAATGGGCGAAGAAGTTAGTGACGTGCGGGGAGGTTGAATCTGTAGACCATTTTCTCCTCTACTGTACAAAGTTCGCACTTCAGAGAAAAAATTACCTGGAGGTCCCTCTCTCCAGGTTAGGGCTCCCGTTATCTCTGCCAGTGTTATTATCGTTTGGGTGCGAACGACAAAGTATTTGCATTGGGTTAAATTTCTGGGATTCTCCATGATTACATATTTTGAACTGGTAGGTTGATTTGCTAATTATTTTAATATTCTTTGAGTTCTTCTTTCTTCACCAAAATTCTGTATGTTATTTAAATATTCTGTCGTTTTTATTGATACAATTTTTTTAAAATTCATGATTGGTGCTAAAATTTTGTCGTAATCTCCTATGGAAATTTCTTTGTTTATGCCACTACACATTGGCCAATCCCCCCGCGTGGGTATGTGCCATGTTGACTGAGGTAAAGAAGAAGGAGAAAAAGAAGTTAATCTCCACAGAACACATGACATTCGGCAGGAAATGGCTGTGAACATGTATCTGCATCATTAGGAGCCGGAGGTTCGCAGACATAAGTGAAAATTTTCTATCTCACCTGTTTTCTTCCGTTCAGACAGATGTCGTTACGACGTTATCTATATAGCCTATGTGGTGAACACTCCCCCGACGTTAACAGTAACTCCTCCCTCCACCCCTCACATCTTTTTATTTTTTCTCTCTTGACTTATACCGGATAGGGCGAAGGCCTGTGCTCACCTGATACAAAGCGTAATGTTACAGTTCATCGTCATCATCATCATCTCGAACACCTTATCAATGGCACGTCATTTTTATCTGGTTTATTACCAGAACATTCGAACCAGTAATGGCTATTAGACGATTAGCAGCACAACAATGGCGATTAGAACGTGGCTCAAATAAATCAGAAATAATCTCACCTAAGTGAGGAAACTGCTTATCGTCTTGCAAGATCCGTGTGTTGCGCGACATTATCATCACAATCTTTTTTCTATCTGTCGCACTTCCTCCCGACAGATGGCGTTCGGGTCATCGACGCCGGCGCCGCCATCGCTGTCCTCGTCTTCTTCATCGTCGTCTTCCTCTTCGTCGTCGTCTTCGTCGACCCAGTGCCCGGCGACACCCGACGTGGCGAGCACCGCGGCCACGGCCGGCTCCTCGCAGTCCTCGTGTTCGAGCCCCGCGGCGCCCGGGGCCTTCGGCGGCGGACCAATGGCGCCCTCCTCGGCAACGGCGCCACCATACGGTGGCGCCACCAACCGGCCTGAGGCGACCCTTCCCCTGGCGGCGCGGCCCGGGAGGCCAGGCGAGGCGTACGACGTCGGCAGCTTGCTCAAGATCGAAGAAGAGTGCGCCTCGATACACGCCGTCGTGGATCAGCCCCGGTTCAAAGTGAGCGGTTGTCCGTCCCGACACGGCTTTTTAGCTGCGTCTCCGGTCCTTGTCTATATCGAGGAAGTGGTTGCGAAGAAAAGTTTGGAGGAATAAGGAATATAGAAGCACCTGATGCACATGAGCTGGGAACATTCACAAATATTAGCTGCAGTATAAATAACCCTTTTTCTAATTCGCTAGGAGTAAAAGCCTCGTCGGGAAAAAAAATGTCGCTCATAAAATTAGCCCATTGGCTCGAAGGGCGTGACGTCACCGGACTGAACAATTTTCATTGACTAGATGGAAGTGAGGTCACCAAATCGGAAATGACTCACTTCCGGTAAAGGCACCAACAGCTTCTAATGCTATTGCACTGCCAACCCTTAATGTAGTTTCGGGTCCCTGTACAAGGAGCCTGACCCAGCAAAAAAATATTCACAGGTAAATAATAATAATTGTTTTTTCGGGGGGGGGGGAAGGAAATGGCGCAGTATCTGTCTCATATATCGTAGGTGTCCAACGATATATGAGACAGATACTGCGCCATTTCCTTTCCCCAAAAAACTTGTTATTATTATTTCCCTGCGGATTTTTTGGCAGGGTCAGGCTCCTTGTACAGAAATCCCGCAGCGCGCACCAACTGACGTTATCATAATGTGACAGCTATAATTGGTATCATCATTGGTTATGTTACTAATCGACCACGTGACCAATTGGTGACATGGCATGGCCCATGAGTCACGTGACTTGTTGGTCCTATTAATGGCTCCTGCGACTCGACATAAATACAACAGCACAATAAGACGACGGTAGAGCTCTTATAACTAACTACCTGTTCAAGCCCACAGTGACAGAATTTGATGGCGTACACTCCTTTCCCAAGCCATGCACCTTTAGGATATATACAACCTTTTCCCAAGCCATGCACCATGGTAAAGCCAAGCACCATGTCTGGTCATGGCTTAAAGCAGCCAGCAGCGGGAGTCGGACCCCCCACTTCTCGAAGTCGATGCGGGCGCTCTGCCTTTTGTTCGTTGTCTTAATGTGCTGTTGTAATTACGTCAAGTGCGAACCCACTCACCCAACTTTCCGTTATTCATGTGACTCATTGTCATCTGACTCATTATTTGCCGATGCATCTGCTGCACTGTTCACGGGCACGTGACGAGGCGCGCTGTTGACGGGAACGTGGCGCTACCTGTCGCGCTCAGGGCGATCTGCTCGTGCGCAGTTGTGAGACGCGGATCCCGTAAGCGACCCACGGGGGGCTCTGGGTTGCCCTCCTGGGCAAATTAACGTCTTCCTGGAACACTCTACTTCAATACCTGTTCACCGCTTTAGGATACAACCCCGTTACCCTCAACAACACGAACGCGGACCTCGGCCGCTTTAGTGAACTTTTCTCAGCGACAGCTGTTTATGAGAAAACCCCGCAGCTGTCGACGCGTAACCCTGTTACGTGCGCGTTAGGGAAAGGAGGTGAGAGAGGGTGCAAGCCGGCGGAGAGGAACTCACAGCTCCGGCACGCTCACTCTCCTATAGGGAGTAGGCACTCAGCACGTAGTAGCCGCCATTATGGCGCCTATACACTCAACTGCCCTGTATGGAGCAGGCACTCAAGCCGTAGTGACCGCCATTTTGGCGCCCATATGCTTAACACTCCTCTATGGAGTAGGCATTCAAGCCATATAGTGGCAGCCATTTTGGCGCTCATACAGCGCACCGAAAGGCTCCGGAGCGTTTCTAATCGGTTTATCCCACCACCCTCTCTGCTCTGCACCTTTGAAACTTGGCGTTGGAGCCAAAATGGCGCCCGTGACGTCACATTATTACTCCCTACAAAAACCTAGTGCGCTATAGAAGCTGGGAGGGGCGGGGAGAAGATGAGGGGTTTTGATTTCACTGAAGATGGCATTCATAAAGTCACACGAAGCCGCGAAAAGCTACGCGGCTGTCGTTGATATTAGCGCATTAGAGGACACAGCGTAAACGATACGTCAATTTTCTCTCTCTCTCTCATCGCAGCTGGAGGAACCCAGCCGCGAGGACTGCTGCCGCCGTCCGAGCACCAACAGCGGCGGCGGTGCGGTGGGCGTGGGAGGCAGCGGTGCGGCCGGTGGGCGTGCCTCCCGCAGTCCGCCCAGCGGCGTCGTCGCCCCACGGGTGGCTCCGCTGGTGCCTCCACCGGGACCACCTCCACTCATGTTCGGCGGCATGCCGCACGTCCAGGTCTGTACCCACTGCTTGCATGCATCGTTTAGAAGAGTAGAGACGTCAGAGCTTATTTGTCAGGGTACGGCGAAAAGAGCGTTTACAGTCGGCGGCTGCGTTTTTATGGAGGAAAAACGCTAAAGCGCCCGTGTGCTGTGCGATGTCAGTGCACGTTAAAGATCCCCAGGTGGTCGAAATTATTCCGGAGCCCTCCACTACGGCGCCCCTTTCTTCCTTTCTTCTTTCACTCCCTCCTTTATCCCTTCCCATACGGCGCGGTTCAGGTGCCCAACGATATATATGAGACAGATACTGCGCCATTTCCTTTCCCCAAAAACAGTTATTAATTAATTATTAGTCGAAGACAAAAGTCTGTGGACCACGTGATCCGCAAACGAACTCTATAGTTTCGTTATTAGCCGCCGGTTGTAGACCATACTTGTGGAGGTGAACGTCATAATCCACTTCTTGCATATCCGCAATTGTAGGCTTTAGCTGCCGGATAATAATGGAGCTATCGGCTTCGTTTGGGGATCACTTGCTCCACTGATTTTGTCCTCGACTGTACGATATCTTGCCATAAAAATCAACCGAGCTTCATTCCTTTGGTCTCCAGATCAACTCCATACTGCCCCATCTGTAGCCGCCCTATACATGCTGATTTCCTAATCTGTACCCACGTTAGTCTCTGCTGCCACCTGCTACGCTAGCCTTCTCTTACTTCGAGTTCGTTACTCTTAAAGGGACCCTCAAATGATTTTGATGGCCATCTTCCAGTTCAACAAATCTGTGGCGGTGGTATTGCGTAAACCGTGTACCTTACAGAGAGTTTTGAAAAACTGCTGCTTGCAGTAGCTCGCGACCGATTAGGGCGACACCTCACCGCTTATTTTTAACCGCCCCTACCCAATGACGTCAGCGGGTAGACTGGACGAGTCTGCTCATTGGGCGTGCCCAGGAGGCGTGGCGGGATGGGGCTAGATGGGGCGCGTAGGTGTGCAGTTCCGACCTGTGTTTTTTTTTTCGTTGAGCTTTGGGGCATATGAGTTGAGGGAGGCCAGGAGGGCTAGCAAATCGGCGATAGCTTCGGTGTTAATGAAGCTAGCATTAAAATTTCTGCAATGTGGTGACAAGTGATGGAACACCGACTGCAGTGTACTTTTCCTAATCTCTGTAAATATCAGTTTATGGTCCGCTTAATGCCTTCATGGTCCCTTTATCTAGCCTTCACATTACGTGCCCTGCTCGTGTCCATTTTGCCTTCTTATTTCAGCAAGGATATTATTAACTCGCATTGTCTCACTGACCCACCCTGCTGTCTTCCTCTCTCTTAACGTTACCCTTATCATTTTCCTTTCCACAGCTCCCTGCGCTCACCTCAATTTGATCTAAAGCTAATTGTTAGCTACAAAGTTCCCCTTCTATCGTTTAGCTTTGGCAAGATATATATTGTTTTCTTCTGGTTGTATCCAGCTTCTGCGTTTTAAGCAGTAACTAATCAACCCACTACCAAAACTGCGTGAGGTTGCATGCAGAAAGTAATCCTTAAACTAGACACGTACTAATGTAAGTGGTGCGCCGGTCGTTATAGTTGACAGCGAAGGGGGCACCCGCGCAGGTGAAGCAGGAGCCCAAGCTGGAGCCGGCCATGCGGTATTCGGACTGCGCCCTGCAGCAGCCCCAGCCACATCACCGCGAGTTCCCGCCTCCGCCACCAGGCGGGGCGTACGCGGGGCCCTTCAGCGGAGGCGCCGCCATGGCCGAAGTGGCCCCGGAGCCCGGCGCCCGCTACGCCATCCTCGAAACCAAGCTCAAGGTAAGCGCCGCACAGGCCGGCTTATTAACAAGTGCACCATTCATCTTCTACCCGTCTTTCGTGTCGCTGTGTTTCCGGTCATTATCCTATAACTGCAACATCACTTTCAAGGTTTTCTCGGCAGAAAAATTCACGAGGACACCTAACTCCATTATAGATTGGCAATGCGATAGCGTCTTCAACTGTTGAGGCCTTTACCGGCAATGACGTCGCTTCCATTCTGATGACGTCACTTTCCTCTAGCCAATGAGCGGATTTTATAGCTGGCGATGCATTTTGTCTCCATGGGGCTTTTAATGCATTAAACTCTTCATCTCCCTGGCATTAAACTCTTCTCCCAAACTTCCACATATATCCCAAAGCATGACGTCACACCTTTTTCTTTTCTATCTTGAGGACCGAATTTCGATAAATCACTTCCGGCTGCACCAGACTTAAACTGCGCCAATCTTCGCGGCAGCGTTGTTGTAAACAGTCTAAAGTAAAGTTCGTCGTCCCGCACCGTTCTGTATGCGTCACAGCAGGAATCACTGAAGCCGCCCCTGGTGGGCTACGGCGGCGGCGGGATGGAGGATCCCGGAAGTGGCGGGACTGGGGGCGGAGGAGGAGGAGGAGGAGGCGGACCCGGAAGCGGCGGCCACCTGGTTCCGCTTCCGGATGACGACCACCCGCTGGTGATCGACGAGAGCCGGCTGCGGCTGGACGAGGAGGAAGAGGACGACGAGGAGGAGTCCAGCTCGCACGCCGCGCTCATGGACTCGCCTCAGAGGACGCCTGACGGCACGCTCAAAGGTGAGGCCCCCGAGATCCTTTTCGCACTCGATCAGCTGTAACTAGTTACTTCAACTCCCGGAAGGTGGCAGCAGATTACGATAGGTAACGAAGCATTTTAAGAGGCATGGGCAAGTCCAACATTCGTGGACAAATTTTTTTAAAGTTGAAGGGCTGTATAAGATACTAGTATAGAAATATTGAAGGTAATGGTCCATTCTTCCGAAACACTCGCATCGAGCAGTTAATACTGCCATAGAAAACTAAAGGGGAGCGCTTTTGAAGGTAGAAAAAAAAGGTTAATAGCGAAAAATGCAAGCCGACCGACGGGAGATCTGCGGATATATTGATTGTTATAGTAAAAGCTTACAGTATATGAAATCATTACTCTCATCAATTTTTTCTCGTTCAAAAATGCTTTTGTTCAGAATCCTTGGGTTTAATTTATCCAAGGTCGGGAGTACGAGTGAAATAACTAGGAGAATAAGAATGGGGTGGAGTGCATTTGATAGGCACTCTCACGTCACGTATTATAGTTCACCAGTATTCTCCAATTGAATTGCATATTATAGCCGTCATACCGTTACCCACTTATGGGGAAGAAACGTGTAGGCTAACGTAAAGGCTTGAACTTAAATTGAATACAGCTCAAGGAGGTATGGTAAGAAATACGATAGGTGTAACGTTAAGGGACAGGAAGAGAGGAAGAGAGCGGCTTACGCAGTAAAAAAAAGAGCAAGAAAAATGTTGAGCCTGCAGTCACCCGTCCCCACCCTGTTTGAGAGGTACTTCTGACGTGTGTATCTGTCCATACAGCCTGTGGCATCTATCCATTCACCCGTCTTATGTTTTTTTTTTTTTAAGAATGCGCGACCGAAAGATCAGGAGTGCAGGAAAGCTTCGATTCGCATCACCCCCATTTCAGGTATAAATAAAGTCACGTCAATTTTCACAATCAATCACAAGTGTAGGATCCAACATACGTTTGTCATCCTTAGAGCAACGTCGGCTAACCTTGACAAGCAAGCATATTTACTGCCTTCCGACACGCCTCGAATAAAGCCTTTAACTGTACGCTTAATGCTGAGGGTCGCCATCTGTCGTGCGTCATTTGTAGTGACTCGTGTTTATGTGTCATGTGTCTTTATGTTCCTGAAAAAGGAAAATGATTTAAGCAAAGTTTAACCTCGAAAACGTTTATTTATCCTAAAGCAGTATACGGACATTTTAACCTGGTGCTTGGCGCATGCTTTCCTCAGCCGCTTATGCGCACTAAGTACCAAGAACAATTACAAAAAATTACGGAGGGCACCTAAGATTGCTCATGTGCTGTGAATGCAAAAGCATGCACACGAGGTGTTCTGCTGCGGCGATGGCGTACTACTGTAATGCAGGGACCAGTGAAGCTTATCTGTTCGCGTCGTCCTGGATTCAAAACCCCCCTCGGAAGAAATTTTATTTTCCTTTCTTTGCTGATGATGTAGGCACCGCTGATGACGTCATCAGGTCACGTGGGTTTTTGGACCATCTGGCGTGCACAACGACAACGCCGGATTTCCCCCCTCATGAGCCATAAATGCCTTCGCATCAAAAAACCAAAAAGCTGAAGTCGAGAGGCGCTCGCTTACACATAACAGGACCGATGTGGTTGTGGGCTTCGTACCAAAGTTAGCGTTCTCGTCAGATGAAGTCGAAGCCAACAGCCTAACTGACCCACTTTCAAAGCGTAATAACAATTTTTATTCAAACTGGCCACTTCTGTTTATCAATGGAAAAAAAATAAATGAAAAAATGCTCAGGAGACGGACAATACGTGTCTACCACATGTGGGCACTCTTTGTTTGTTCGCTGCATAACCACAACGTAGTGAGTCGTAAAGTCGCAGCTGCTTCGCTGCGTTCTGAGGTGAAGTGGGCGCAATAATGACCGCGTTTATTTCCTTTGCTGAGGTTTCCAAGTGTGCGAAAAATGCTCACGGCGAAACGCCAGACATGTAAGTTTTGTTCGGGCCTTCACGTGTTGGGACCTAACAGCTTCAGCTACAGAGCGCCTTTGCCACGCTTGCTCGAGGATTCTTGTCGGCTTGCCGCTCGTCGGATTCGAGGTGGCCGCCCGCCGTTAAACATTCCTTATGCGCCGCAGGTAGGGGCATTGTTGAAGGAGGGAACGCTAATGGTTCACACCGGATAATAATAATAATCATTGGTTTTTGGGGGGAAAGGAAATGGAGCAGTATCTGTCTCATATATCGGCGGACACCCGAACCGCGCCGTAAGGGAAGGGATAAAGGAGGGAGTGAAAGAAGAAAGGAAGAAGGAGGTGCCGTAGTGCAGGGCTCCGGAATAATTTCGACCACCTGGGGATCTTTAACGTGCACTGACATCGCACAGCACACGGGAGCCTTAGCGTTTCGCCTCCATCGCTTCTCGGCCTTTTGGATTTTGGCACTACGGGGTCGTGAGTCGAGATGAGACCTACTTGGCAAAAAAGGCTTACCATGAAATTCCAGAGATGCGCATCTTTTTCAGCGGAAAGCTGTTTCTGAACGCCATTTTTTTTGCTGATATCGTAAGATTGCGTCATAACAATCACAGTACATCAGCAGATCCTCCCAAGGACGCTTCTATATTTCTGCTGTTTACGGTCAGAAACCGACCCGTTTGATTTTCTATGACTGTCTTAACTACTCAGTGCTAGGCAGGGCAGACTTTAAAAGCGAGATTTTGCTAATCATTGGAAGGTTATGCCACCGCCATCGACATGTTCATAATGCTCTCTTACGATATTCCACAGTTGCCTCCCAATTAAAAATGATGTCCAAGAAAGAGAGTTGGACTTAGAGCGTGGTTCTCACCTTAATATCCAGGTGTTGCCAAGGACTGTGTTTTAAAACTTTGTTCGATTTAACATTTCTTCTGACTGTACTGCTCCTCCGTAACGTGTGAGGCAAACAAACTGTTCTCGCTTACACGCTAACCATTTTTTTTTTTGCCCTCTTTCCTCTTGTGTACTGCAGACAGCAAATGCCCAACTCCGGGTTGCAATGGCACGGGTCACGTGACAGGTTTATACTCGCACCATAGAAGGTGAGTATACGGACACTCCGAACTTTTCTGTCACGGCCGCTGTCTGATTACGTATCTCTCGCGTGTCACGCTGTCGAAATAAGAAGGCGGGTCACAAGCGTTTGCTCTGATTACAACTATGTTCACTCAGCTGCCTAATGTATGACGCTATGTTGCCCCATCGCATTTTGTTTTCGTTTTTCAGGAAAGGAAATGGCGCAGTAGCTGTCTCACATGTCTCGGTGGACACGCGAACTGCGCCGTGAGGGAAGGGCTAAAGGAGGAAGTGAAAGAAAAATCAAAGGGGTACTGTAGTGGAGGGCTCCGGAATAGTTTCCACCACCCGGGGATCTTTAACGTGCACTGACATCGCACAACACACGGGCGCCTTTTTCGTTTCGCCTCCATCGAAACGCGGCTGCCGCGGTCGAGTTCGAACCCGGATAATCCGGCTCTGTAGCCGAGTGCCTTAACCACTTCGTCAACGTGGCGGATGACATGACATTTCGGTGTCGGTGCTATCGGTCACTACGCGCCTCACATTTCACTCTGTTGTTTCGGCAGGGCAAAATTTGTAAATCAACCAAAGCACGAAGACCGCGCAAAAACGGGTGTTCACGTTCAGCTGAAAACACCGAAAAAGGGCGAAGAGAAAACTGAATAACGACATTCAGTAGACGCTGACAAAGTTCTTGCGAGTTTTTAATCATGGTACTGCTAAAATGGCAGCTTTATCGTATTTTCATTTTGCCAAATGTCTCATCGGACTGACGATGGCAACACATTTCGCCTCCTTCCAACTTCAGGCATGGCAGCAAGCCAGGCGATCACTCAAACAGTTTGTTAACATTGTTCATGATTTGCCCGTTATGCAGTGCATGCAATTCATCGCGCTTCTGTACTTCATCAGGGCATTGGTCTTTACCTGACTGTAAACTACCCTCTTTTGTTGAGAGCGGAGATCGTGTTGTACTTATTAGCCGTGCCACTTCTATTCAACTCTTCTCCAGCCTGTCTGGGTGCCCAAGAAAGGACAAGATTACACCCGAAAGTAAGTTTTTTTTAACTTCCTGTAGCGATTATGGCGATTTTTCGTTAATCCAACAACATCAAATTCGTAAGCTCCGCATTTTTTCATTGCGATATCACTAGGCGAAAACTGTCCGGCGGCGGCTTCGCCGGCTTTGTGAAGCCTTCACTCGCCAACAATGGCGGCTGGCAGGTGATGTTCAGGGGTATCTCCGTCTCACCACCTGCCAACCGTTCCCCTCTCCCCTTTTCACTTCTATGGGAAAGGAGGGAGATGTCGGACTAGGAATTACGCAAAAATGAATAAAAGAAGCGATTCCCTATAGAAATGGAATAAGAATAGAATGAGATTCAGAACTGAATCGGTATTGAATAGAGTCAGAACAGGACTATATTGGCGAGTGAAAGAAAAATGCTATCACATCCTTGGACTCAATCCAATTGATCGTTCCCAAAGTTTTCTTATTGGTTTAAACAGTAATATTTCTGTGTGAAATACTCTTCAAACAATGACGAATGAATTTTGAACAATTGGGATATGCCGTGAATATATATGTTTATACACTGTCCCTTACCGTGCTATGAGAACAGCTCATTCTTCCACTGATATAAGAGTACGTGTGAATTTTTTGAACTAAGTGCTTTGTAGTTTTGCCTCATTAGAGTGCACACAGTATTGAGCGCGAAGCATCCAAGCACATGATACTCAGAACTTGAACTTCGGAGACGGTGACAGTTCTAATTGTGCGTACTCACTCACATCAACCAAATTATCACGGACAAGTTTGTTTGCACTTTTGTTACTAGAAAAGCGCTCAATAAGTAAATGTGAAATATGATTCTGTGCCAAAATCATCCTTTAATTTTCCTGTTCTTTATAATCAATGCTACTGGCATCTGAGCAGCCTTTTTGCAGCCAGCCAATACTTCGAACAGCGTTGTGAATCGTGTCCAACATTCTCGGACAAAAATTTTGAATATTAAAAAAATTTGATTCTATTATGGAAATATTGAAGGTAATGGTCCATTCTTCTCATGTGTAACACCTTTCTTTCAACTTGTTTCCATCGACAGCATCGAGCAGTTAACACTCCCATAGAAAACCAATAAGGAACGCTTTTGACGACAGAAAAAACGTTAATAGCAAGAAAAATACAAGACTGCCGTCCTATGATCTTTGAGTATATTGATTGCAATACTGAAATCTTACATTATATGAAAAAGTTGCGTTCATAAGCTGTTTCTCGCTCAAAAATGCTTTTGTCCACAATTGTTGGGTATGACGCTTAGTCTATGAGGTCCAGTCCGCTGCCTACAAAGTTTAGCACAAATATGCGGCATCATCGCACTAATTGTTACTGTATGAGCTTGAACAATTATCAAAGGTATCTCTTTTCTCCATTCTAACTCTCGTTGCAGTTTTGGCACAGCACGAAACGATACTCAAGTAAGCAAATGTTGGGTGCATACGCTACGTTCTCAAATTGTTTATTCTTTTTTCTTTAGTTGACTTACTTTCTTTTTGCTGCGACTGTAATCTACTCACTTTTTTGTGGCACGTAGATGCTAGTGCATGCCTTTTTATCGTTTTCAGGGTTGCACAGTAGGTGTTGGCGTATGTGTGTGTGAGTGAGCGTGTGTAATTTTTTTATGTTGTCCGTTTTCGGTATGGTGCATTGTGCTGTGTGTGGATTTTATGTTGTTTTGCCAGTGAATGTGAGTGTTTGGTGTTTCATCACACGCTTGCTTCTTAGGTAGCAAGCTTAGGCTGCTGTAGATTTAATAAACTAAAACGCAAGTAAACATATATTTTCAATGCGCTTCCATAACGTTGCAGTGTCCGCAATAATATAAGGCACCGCGATTTTTGCATGAGGCACGAATATACATTTAATTTTTTTTTTCATTACTACCAGCCAGTGAGAATAAAATAACGGAAGCTTTTAATGTTTTATTCCATAATTTGTTTATGATTACTTTTTTCTGCGCTTTGTACTTACACTTGCGTGCTTCACAGCAGTATTTTTTTGTGTACTTCAAATTTAGTCCTTTCTTTATTACAGTGGTCGACTTAATTACTTGTGTGTTTCTGCTAAAGCCACACATTTCGGAACTAAGAACGGAGCCTAAGTCAGCAGTAGACAGAACATCCGTTGCTTATAATAATAATTGGCTTTGGGGAAAGGAAATGGCGCAGTATCTGTCTCATATATCGTTGGACACCTGAACCGCGCCGTAAGGGAAGGGATAAAGGAGGGAGTGAAAGACGAAAGGAATAAAGAGGTGCCGTATGCCGTAGTGGAGGGCTCCGGAATAATTTCGACCACTTGGGGATCTTTAACGTGCACTGACATCGCACAGCACACGGGCGCCTTAGCGTTTTGCCTCCATAAAAACGCAGCCGCCGCGGTCGGGTTCGAACCCGGGGTACTCGGCCTTTTGGCTAAGATCAAAGTTAACATCCGTTGCTTATAACACTCACTCCTAACATAAAAAGGAGTAAAAAGGCAAAAAGCTCTCCTCCAGTTCACTCCCTTTTATAAAAAGAGTGAGCTAGAAGGCAGGTTACACTCTCTTCACTCCCATATAGGCGTATTTATGCTTAGAGTGGGCAGGACTTCGCTGGCAGCTAAATCACAGAAAGCCCGTCTTGACGCTACCGTCCGCAAAGCCTAATGGTGCTATCTAATAGACACATTTAGCACAGCGCTATCGTTACCGTTACCAAATTACCGAGGGCCCGCCCACCGCCAGTGCGCACGCGCTGATTGGCTCCAATGCGGCAGGCGCGCGCGCAGCTGCCAGGTACCTGGCGCCATCTGGCGCCCTCAATGCGATCTGCGCATGCGCACTGATGGCGAACGGGCTTCCGGTAACGGCAATGGCAACACGGCAGGCGGTATGCCAAAGGTCTCTAATGTCATTGAGATGGGCGCAGCTTCTCTGTAGGCTAATACATATTTCCTTCTTCTAACGCAATAATTTTTTGCAAAAGTTTGCAGCATGCAGGATTTTACGAGGCGTTCGCATGTCGTCGTCGCATTCATCTTGTGGCTCACCCATACTTTTGCATTAGGTGCCCCACTCCTGGCTGTAATGGAAGAGGACATGTGAATAGCAACAGAAACTCACACAGAAGGTGAGTGTCTCATTTGTGCTTGTTTAAAGCCTTTCCGGGTAAGCGCTCGATGTCCAGTGCACCCGAGCTAAATGCTGTTACGGCGGACGAAACCATCTGAAACGCAAGCACTACTTTTGAATTGATTGTTTTTGCAGCGCCTCTGACTCGTATCGTTCGCGGAACAGTGGAACTACCGTTTATAGAGAGTTCACGACGCGGTGGACGATGACCCAACGTTTTTGTCTTGATTTTTTTGGGACGTATTAACTAACCCTTTCAAATCATAAACCATCTCTGCTGTTACCGTCTGGTGAAACTTTATATCCTGGACAGTCCGTTCGCCTGCTTGAACGGAAAAAGCGAAATATAAACGGATAGGGTCTCGTGCAACTCGGGACCATAAATAGCTTTGATTGGGATGTTCAAATATTTGTGTTTTTTTTTTATTTTGCTTTCTTCTTTCTTTCACCTGCAATCCGTCCGTTAGCCTGTCCGGGTGCCCCATTGCCGCCATGGAGAAGCTGGCTCAGAAGGAACAGAAGAACGTCGCCAAACACCCGCCCGCCACCTCCAGTCCCGGTAAGAGCAGACACCCACTTACTCATAGTTATAGAGCTCCTAGTACTCTGTGCCTCAATGTAAAACAACATTCATCCAAAATGAGGGTTGCTCACGTTTCTATTGAGTGAACCTGTGAGGTGCACCTTGTGCTTAATCCGTACCACCTTAACCAGTCCAGTTTGTGTGTTCCTGGGTGATATGAAGCGTTTAAGTGATGATGCCGTGGCGCTAGTGTCAGTAGCGATGTCAGAAGGGGCGGGCACCTTCCGCATAACTTTGCGGTTCCTTCCATGCTTCCTTGCCTGCGGATTCATAGGAAGCCTACGCTAAAATATCTTGCTAAACCCATCGTTGGTAATATGATGAGCAGCGTGATGTTCGGAGCAGGTGGCGATAATTCAGGGAATTGAAGAAACGCCCACTCATTCGCCTTCTTCCATGGTCTCCAAAATAACAGCCACTATGGCGTTGCTCTAGGGGACGTCTATAAACGGTCGCCGTTTCAATAATTGTCCATGCCGTGCAGCCCCGTCGGACCGCGTGCTGCGGCCCATGTGCTACGTGAAGCAGCTGGAGCTGCACGATTATAAGTACCCTGGTTACGTGCCCACCACCACGCCAAGAACTAACCTGGCCAAGGAACTGGAGAAGTACAGCAAGCCGCCGCCACCAGAGTACGCGCACCACTTCTTCCAGCAGCAACAGCAGCAGCACCAGCAGCAGCAGCAGCACCAGCCACCACCGCCCCACCAACAGCCGCCGCCTCCACCCCACCAGCAGCAGCCACCGCCGCACCCTCCGCAACAGATGAGCCCGGTCCCGAACCGGCCCATCGCGCCCAAGCCCAAGGACCAGCAGCTGCCCATCACAGTCAAGCAGCGCCTCTCACCCTCGCCACCGCTGGTGAGTGGACGAGCTTAGTGAGCGAGCTGCTTGAGCTTGTCAGTGAATAGGATATTGATTGATTGATTGATTGATTGATTGATTGATTGATTGATTGATTGATTGATTGATTGATTGATTGATTGATTGATTGATTGATTGATTGATTGATTGATTGATTGATTGAAGAACGTCGGTGAGTGACCGTGTGAAGGCACTGCCGGTGCCCTTTCGAGAACCGCTTGGGTTTCACAGTTAAAGGACAAAGTAGCAAACATACCTCAAAGAAGGCCCTCCAGCCAGTGGCATCGACATATTCTTGTGACGTCGCAGCCAGCAACCTTGTATCTGACAGCGTTGCATCGCACGTGGCTAGCAAGTGCAAGATAGTTGACCGAGACGTTGTGACAGTATGATGATGCCATTGGTTTGCGGGCCTCCTTTGAACTTTATTCGCCGCTTCGTTATTGAGTTCTTCCCGACAGTAGTAGGCTGGATTTAGGGAGACCGCGAGTAATGGACAAACAACGTATGCCGGACTTTTCGTGTCTCTAAACGAAGGATCAGCCCGGTGTGATGGTGGGCGGTGGAGGCGGCCTGGGGGCAGCGGTGAACCTGTCCAAGAGGCAAGAGGCCCTCGGGGACCTCCCGCCAGCGCCCCCTCCCGGGGTGAGGCATATCCACCCGGCCCTCGACCTGCCTCTCGTCCCTAGGCACAGGTACTGGAGCCAACACCATCCCTGTCGCATGCATATCCTCTCTGTTTGCGTGCATGGCCTATGGTTTCACGCTTCGCACATTCCATTGACGTGAACCTCACCTCCAGTCCCGCGTTCCGTTGTATCGCCCCGTTTGTACCGGGAGCAGAGAACATGTACGCTGCCCATGATATCGAAAGAGACGCATTTTCTTATTCCCATCAGCACCTCGTGTAACAGTCCTTCGCGCTGGATGTAGCAGTACTCGCGCTCTTCAATCTCTCTAGCACGTCCCCTGGCCAAGCAAAACGTGGAAGCACCTTAAAAGATACGAGCGGATACTTACTCGAGCTTGGGTGCTGAGGTAGTACTCTCGAGACAGAATAGCAAAGTATTTGGCAGGTAATATGCTTAGCGATTATTCTTGCATGTTCTAAATATGGCATTTCTTTGGTTTCTCACGGCGCAGACGTTTAAACAATACCGCTCGTCGCTATACATCCACGATGGACTGTTGTAAGCTGTACCTGAGATAGTCTAAGAATGTTATGTTATGTCACTGGGGTTATCGACCAGATGACAGTCCAACGTTTTCGCCTTCCCCAAGTTGCGTAGTACTTTACGACTTCCTTGAAAAGGAAACAAAGTTTGCGTAATCAATAGAGAAAAAGGAAGCTCTAAAGGAGGCCTAAAAGCGATAGCAGCTGCTAGTCACCAGATAGTCCTGTTGTGTGCGCTTAGGGGCCCTGCCAAGTTACAAGACATTAAAGATCCCCTTTCGGGCCTCATTTTTTTCCTTACATACTTTCGAAGCATGCTTTTCACATTGGAAAACTGTTCAACCATCACGCCTTCAAGCAGCGCATTAATAATTCACAGCTAGCTCCTGCCATGGCAAGAACAGCCTGCGCATGCCAATCCTCTTTACGAACTGATGTCCATGTTTGTGCCGCAACTTCCGGCTCTGCGCGCACGCGTACCTCTATGAGCGGCTGTATTAACTGCATTATGCCCGTCGTGAATGAACCCTGCTTCGGATCTACGAAGTAGTCGTAGAGTTACGAGTTAGGTTTAGTGAAGCGAGTTCGCATCATTCCATTGCCCCGTGGGTCCTCTTGCCCCGTAGTGCGAAGCACCTCTTCACGCTTCTCCTGCAGCTGCGAGACTGTTCTGAGGAACCATCTTCGTTACGCTCTAAGCTTATCGACGACTTTGTCGTAGGCGTTGGGCGCCTTGCATATTGATCCAGGCCTGCTAATGCAGCCAGTCATGGGGTCATAGTTCGCATAAGTGGTGCGGGATTGCAAGCTCGAAATCTACCCTTCGTTAAGAGGGAACAACTTGAGGGAAACCGTTGGAAAGGAACAGTAAGAGAGGTCCATTCGTTGCTAGAAAGTGCTCCACCGTTGAACTGAGTTTGTATTGAACTCATGCGGAAACTTACTGAGACTTTGTTAAGAGTCCATGAACATTCTGTCAACAAACGAAAACTCGTAAGGGCTGAGAAGTTTCGCAGCTGCGGGAGAAGTTTCCAGAGAGAGAGAGAGCCCTGTTAGCGCAACGGACTCGTGCGTTGGGCGCCGCAGTCTGTCCCCGGCGCTGGGCGGTCCCCAGCAGCAGCATCAGCAGCCGCATCAACAGCCGCACCATCAGTCGATGACTCCTCCTGGCAGCGGTGGCGGCGGCGGGATGTATCGCGGCGGTGCGCCGCCGTCCGAGGAGCAGACGGAGCCCGTGGACTTCTCGAGGGGCGGGCCGGAGGGGTTCCCCCAGTACCCGCCGCCGTCCCTGCACAGTCCCCCACCTCCTACCAGGGACCACCTCCAGCCCCTCGCCGGGAGGCCCACACCCGCGGGCTCCGACTTCGCGGACAAGGACAGGTGGTGCTGCAGCCCTCCTACTCCCACCGCAACCTCGGAGATGTATATACCCCACATACCACCTGTATTTATGCTCCCACTACATGCTTATCCTGCAGAGAACAGTCCGAAATTGCGCTGTATTCCGGCGTGCAAGCAGTAAGGGACAGTTCCTACGTCCCCGTTCTGCCTGCTTTCCTAACCCGGATGCCTATACAAGCGCGTGGCCCAGAGGCTCTGGCCAGTAGTGTGTTGTGTGCGATCAGCCTTCATCCTTCTAAGTTATGTCCAGGAATCAAGTGAAACTGACGAACCCCTTTAGATCTCAACCCGCGCCCAACTCACCCCTTCTTCTGCTATACTTTGTCCTGCGGTCAGTAATCAGAATTCGCTCAGTGTCCCGGCGCACTCGTAGTAAGGGGCAATTTTCTTCGTTCCCGCTCTCCTGGTCAACTGTCTTAACTAGGACACCTGTCCAAGCACAGTGATCCGGAGTCCCGGAGCCCCCACTCTGTTGCGGACAGTCAGCCTTCATACAGAGGGAGGCCAACTACGCGTACTCTCGCTGTAAAAGTCCATAATACCCTGCAACAAAATTTTCATGGGGCCTAGACACTCTTCGGTGGTCAGGATTCGCTGACGACAAAAGAACCAAATGTTCCTGCAACCTCGGCAAGTGCCTTTATAGCATGCACACTTACACTCGCAGCAGAGCACCGATGTTCCAATGCCGAACTGTGATGCTCGTAATATGTGGCTCAGTCTTCACTTCATGCACCTGCAGCAACACGTGCTTCTTTCACTCACGTCAGGATTGTCCTCACATCTGGTCACTGTAAACGTTATTAAGAGTCAGCTTGTGTAGATATATCTACCGCTTGTTTGTTGAGGCGATTAAAGATAAGAAATACGCAGTTTATGATGTCGCGTGGTAAAGCAAGACATCTGCTTGCGCAAGCGAATTATCACGCGCTCTTGCGCATTAGCTTAGATGCCCATATCTTTAGAATTTTAAATTCCCCGACTGAGCAATGTGATTCACTCTCTCGGCACGAGCAAAAGAACGGCTTTTCTTTCTTTTGCGCAGTCCCTATAACGGTCGTAATCATGGCTCGTTCTGTTATTGTTAGAGGTACGCAGGCCCCCTACGTGTTTAATTTTGTCTCCAGAACGTATGGTGGGCCTTCTGCGGTCCTGACGTAGGTCTGAAGCTCCTGGAAGGAAAGGAGGCTCTCGACCTTGCTCTCTAGGTCATCAAAAGTTGCAATAGCCTCTTAAATCTTATGTTATTATAACCACCATCAGCCAGACGTACGACGGTTAACTGACATAACTATTTAATTAATCATTTATGGGTGTTTAACGTCCCAAAGTGACCCAGGCTGTGAGGAACGCCGTAGTGGAGGGCTCCGGAAATTTCGACCACCTGGGGTTCTTTAACGTGCACAGACATCGCACAGTACACGGGTCTCTAGAATTTCGCCTCCATCGAAATTCGACCGCCGCGGCCGGGATCGAACCCGCGTCTTTCGGGTCAGCAGCCGAGAGCCATAACCAGTTAGCCACCGCGGCGTCGTTAACTGACATAACTTAACGTACTCACCAGCAACAACACAGATCACCTGCACATCTATCTGCGTACTCCTTGCGATGCGCTCTACTTCCAGGGCGTGTGGCATGTCCTTGGCATTTAACCACAGGCCTCAACATGGGAACCGAAGAGTTTCCATCCATCGAGTGATGTGGAAGTCCATCTTACTAGGATAATTTGACAGGCTATGTTAAAAAAGTTGACTGAAAAGAAACAGTAGGAGTTCGAATGCATGTGGTCATTCTTAACACGGACTGTAATGAGAGGGGGTGCTGTGTCTTCAAGAACACTGCGTGAAAGAATGGGGAAACAAGGAAACAACAAGACCGATGCAACACGAGCCACTTTCCTCGTTTTTCTTCAGCACATTATTCGCTTCTTTTTCAGCGCCGCACAGTTTAAAGTGTACTTTGAGCAAGTGTCTTCACATCTCAGTTTGGGCCGGCCATTCACTGGCATAATTGAAAAAGAGGGTGCTCGTCTGATCCTAGAAACAAGTGCGAACAAACCTGACGAAGAAAGAACGAGACACACGCAACAGTGCCATTTTGTGTTTGTCTTTTCTTTTTCGAACTTGTTTCTAGTAACGGAAAGTTGGGCTAGTAGCGCAAGGCAAGAAGGACAACAGACTAGCACTCATCCCGTCTTCTAGTCTTCTATGCTTGCTAACTTGCGCTATTTGTTTCTAGTGTCATGTACGTTCGGCAGATCGCCCAGGTTTCTCAGCTATTAGACGCTCTTAGCGTACGGGAGACGAATTAGCGGAGACGTATACCGGACGCTTCCGGCGCATGCGTAATGGGCCGTCCGGCCACACCCATGTCACTGCGCACGAGCAGAAGGCGTCCGGTAAACAGGTATAAGCCTCCGCTAATCCGTCTCCGGTATGCTAAAAAGTCGATTTAGAGTAGACGCATTACCTTACGAACCGCGAAGTGCTGTGAGAGTCCTCAGTGAATCATTACTTGATATGGGTAATCTGTCTTGGCGTATTCCTAACCTATGAAGCTCCTTTGTTGATATATGCATTGCATGAAGATTCATTCCAGGTCGCGACGAGTTGCTGGCACAACGCACATTTCGCCTCTCTCAACTCAGTCTGCTTATTTTCTTTTACTATTTTCAGTTTACCTGGATGCGGCCTTCAAGAGCGACCTTCGATGCAAGGGCCGCATCAAGAGTTGAAGTAAGTGCCGTCCGCCTGCACCCTAAACAACATCTTAGCTGG
Source organism: Amblyomma americanum (assembly GCF_052857255.1). Lineage (NCBI taxonomy): Eukaryota > Metazoa > Arthropoda > Arachnida > Ixodida > Ixodidae > Amblyomma > Amblyomma americanum. Next base: position 16,442,880 of record NC_135506.1, on the reverse strand, counting down.
CAACATATCGAGACAACCATAAACGTCATGCCACTTGCAACCAGCGATTTCTATGCAATCGATGGGCACGGTTAAACTAGTTGTCTACTTCACTCATTATACCCAAATGCAAAACCTTTCAAGCAGGGCAGCCACATAGTTCTTGAATTTGGAGTTGGCCCTTTTTATTGCGCTGTATAGTCCTCAACAAAGCCCTGTAATTTCGCGATGAACTTTGAAGGAAAACTTTCAGGTCATTACCAGAACACAGAACACGTGATGGGTGCAGCATGTGGGCGAAATAGTTAGTTAATTTGCAAGTATCAAGTCACGAGGCATAAGGCGGCGTAGGAACAAGTGAGTGATTTAATAAGGAACGAAAATCCTCCACGTTGTAGTATGCGCACTACTGGCGCAGGTGCCGACAACGGGCTGTGATGGCTCGGGTCACGTGACAGGAAACTATTTCTCCCACCGCAGTCTGCCCGGCTGCCCGCGGAGCAGCAAGCCCAAGAAGGCCGGCGGTCGAGAGGACAAGCCGGACGCCGAGCCGCTGCGGTAGGTGGCCACCGAAGCCCTGCCCTCTCCTCCCTCACACTCTCGGTCTGTTACGGCCAGGTGGTATTGCGTACTTGCGAGAGCTAGGGAAAGTCGTACTACGGCGGTGGTTATGCATGCAGTCCAGTCTCGATAATTCGGACGCTAAGATAGCTGAAGATATGAAATAAAGTTCGAATTAAAGAGACACTGACCACTACATCCAGTTTTTCTCATGAGCAAAATTCTGCTGTTCGGCTATTTATTGCTCGGTTGACATTCGTCAAGAGCAAAAGACGTATTTAATGCTGATAAATTCGAGGTTGAAAATGTTTTTCCCCCGCCAACTACATGAAGGACTCTGTGATTGTTGTACTCTTTGTGCACCGATTTAAGTTAGTGCTGCAGTGTTGAGTTAATACCAGAGAAGGCACCTCAAGTTTGGAAAAAACGTACCGGAGATGGGGTGCATTAACTTCCGAAATTTAGTGGGTGTACCCCTCAAATTTATATCGCTGGAAATAATTTTGTTCCGTCTTTCGAACGATACTCGCCGATTTCCCCTAATTTCCGTGGTTGATCGTGTAGATTTGGGGAGATGTGTTTTCACGAGTGACATTAAGGCATCCTTGAAGAGAAGACAGGCGTTGAGTACATACCTGCATTGAAACCTCGTGACGCAGGTTATCGATAGCGCGAGCGCAGAGGCTCAACCTAGGACGACCAAGTTGCAGCTCAGGACGGCTCGAATGAAACGTGAACGTTGAGCGTTGGCATTAGACACATTTAGCAATACCGTGTACCGCGCAACCGTTACCGGAGTACTGCGAGCCCGCTCACTGCCAGACCGCACTCGCTGATTGGTCGCGATGCGGCAGACGCGCGCGCATCTGCCGGGTGCCTAGCGCCATCTGGCGCCCTAAAAGCGATTTGCGCGTGCGCACTGACGACGCGCGGGCTGCCGGTACTCCGGTAACGGTAGCGCGGTACACGGTAACACGGTACAGTGTACGCTAAACGTGTCTATTAACGCTCGTGAACTCGGGGTACCCTGCAAACGCGCAGTCCTCTCCAAAAATTCTTAGGCCATCGGGTTCGCTTTCGGAACCTACATTGGGGCTTCAAATCTCTGGAGGGCGAGAGCATTTGTCCTTCTCACCCCGCCGGCGCTTTGAACTGCTAATGGGGAAGATTAGAGTTCCCTTACACAGCCCCGCAGCAAATCTGCTGTACCGGGAACTTATGAAAAAGAAGGGCACAACCGCTCGCATAGCGGTACACGTTGGCGACCTCTCCCCACCTATGTTGGCTGACAGAGGTGTGTTTCTTGCTCTTGGGTCCTAGGTTGAGCATGTGCGTACAGTCCCCCACGCTCGATTACCACTCTCCTCCGAGCACCGACAGCTTTTGTTGGAAGGCAGACCGATCCCAAGGCAAAAGGTACAGCAACCCAGTTTCTGCACTCTGGTTCTCTATCTCTCTCTCTCTCTCACTGTGCTTCGATGTGCACTCGCCTATAACGCATTACTGCTTACATCGAATTGCAACGGCAATGCGCCTTTAAAGCAGCTTTCCAGGGCAACTGAAACTGATCTCGAACAAACCGTAAGCCGATGTTGTTTCAAGCTTAACTCAACGCTGAAATGTGCTACCCGCGTAACATGTACAAAAGGGGAAGGTTGTAGCCTTGTGCAAGCATAATCGGGGAGTGTCCGAACTTTGATACCGTGAACCATATATCTACTCTGAAGGTAAATACGGTCGAGAAAGGAGACTGACAGAAATCACGTGGGTTGATTTCGGCAACGTGATTTCGGCAGTGTGGAAGGACTAAGGTTTAACATCCGAGTATAAAGCTGCGTTCCTTCGCGTCGCTTCCAGAAACCTGCTTGAATGCATTATCCGAATGGGCCGCGGAGCTCCACTGGACGTCCTGGGGACGTTTTTGACGTCCCAAACGTCTTCAGGACGTCCAAGGGAGTTTAAGCGTGCACTGGGTAGTATCTCTGCCCAAACATGAAGCTTCCTCTCAATACTACATGTGTTATACGCATGTGAATGTGCGATGTATACGTTAACGCCATAACAACGCATGCCTAGCGCTTTGCGCCGCAAACCCTGACTAACCGTAACCTTTCCTTCTCTTCTTTTCCTCCCTAACCATTTCCTCACGCCTATGCTGCTGCATCTCCTTCACCCGTATCGCTTCCCCCCCCATTAATCCCTGCTCCTCGCTGCTGGCTCTTTTCCCCTCCCGACTGCGAACTCCAGCTGTCCCATCCCGGGCTGCGATGGCTCAGGACATGTGACTGGAAAATTTCAATCTCACCGAAGGTACCGTTTCGCTCAAGTTCTTCTCACTTTCTGTCACTATACTATCGCATGATGCAATTACTTTTGAGCTGTGCATAAAAGTTTGTACTAATTTTTGAAGATAAGCTTTTCTAGAGGTAAAGAGATGGCTTCTGTGGCAATGTCGGCAGATATAAAAAAAAAGCTACAACATGTTAACGATATACAATTCAAGAACGAAGAGGCAAAAACCTCTCAAAGGAGGCCCTCTAGCCAATGGCGCCGACCGATCGTCATGACGTCGCGGTTAATTTCATTTTACAGAGGCACCTGCCAGCCACCTGTGGTCTCACGCTAGGAGACTAACTGCGACGTCATTACAATCGGTCGACGCCATTGGCTGGAAGTCCTCCTTTTAGAGGTGTTGCCGCTTTGATGTTGAGTTGTATCCGACTGTAATTAGCTGGTTAACTAACTTTTGATAGTTCACTTCGTTATCTATGACTGTGAGGCGCCTGGTTAAGACTAGATATTTGTAGCTGGCAGTTAGTAATAGCTATAGCAGTTTTTTTCTTTTAATTTCCAAAAAGCGATTGCTTTCGTGCTGTGGCTACACAAATTTTGAATACTTCCGCGCCTTTAAAAACCCTAAAAAAGCATTTATAGAAAGCTTTCACTGAAATAGTTACGTAACCTTGTTAGACCAGATATCCATCAATTGTGAGAGTAGAACACTGTAAGGAGCAGCAAGAGCGACACTTGAGCAAAATATTACAGCAATATTGATACATGCAACTCATGCACATCTTCTAACGGATTCTATGGCTTCCAGCTTGTATTGCCACCCGGGAAGGGTGTCCCATAAGTAATAATGGTGAACGCTTAATATGCAGTTGTCGAATGAAATTTTGGAGTTATGCATGCATTCTGTGGCAGGCGTCATCTCAGAAGAGTAACTGAAGTTTGCTGGCTGAATAAAGTCATTACTATTCAAATATATTCCATCGTTATGATTTGACCATTAAAAGAAAATTTATAACGTTTAATGCTGTTTCATAGTTATGACTTCAACATTGAGATAACATTTAGAACGCAGCATTAGGATAGTGCTTATTTTTAGCATAAAACTAACAGTTACTACACAACATATAACATTATATTTTAACATTAGCATAAGGTTCCAATGTAACATGCACGGGTTTCACCTAAAATTGTTTTTTCGACATAAAAGCGCTTTTTTCGTCGTAGTATTGCCTGCGGTGTAGTGGATCAACTAAGACGTGCTAACTAGCAGGCTGGTTAACTAATATTGAACAGTGAACTTTTTAACTTTTTCTGTTTGGCTCGTTAATCTTAGAGGATTGTAACCACCGTGTGTAATATCCATATCAGTTTATATTTTTGAGGTGCCATTCTCGTCGCCACTACAGCGCAAGCAATTTTGGGGCCGCACACGGCGGAAGCTGAAACCGCGTGATCAGAGCGCTGGCCACGCCTACAAGCAGCCAAATAGGCACGTGACATCCGCACGGCTGTGTGCCGCGAGCTCGTAGGCGTGGCTGGGGTCTCTTTTTCCCTTTCTTTTTCCCCTCGTTAATTGGCTCATAGCCTGTGACGTCACATTGTCATTGACCAATTGGAATTTCTTCTCACTCACTTAGGTCCGCCGAACGCAACCGTTGAAACACAACATTTGCCCCCTGGAAACGCACTTGCGGGTAGCGCTTTAAGAATGGAGGTCGCCGACGTGCAACACCAACATCAGGTTATTTAACGCTTGACAGTAAGGCCACCTAGTAGCTTTGAGAAAAAGGCGTGAGGGCAGTTCCGCAAAAGGGCCACGACCTGTTGATACGCCGCCACAGCGAGCGATAGAGTCCGGAACTGAAACCAAAACTTCCGTGCTCTCTGAACTGGTGCGCTGCAATTGCCATCGCAGTTCAAACATGGCGCTGTCGTGGTGCTTTCGGTGAGGGTATAAGGGAAGACAGTCGCGGCCTATTGTTTACAGTCGCTTTTGCTTGGCGATAAGTCGCGTTTTGTCAGCACTACGCTCATAGAAAAGCATCTGAATCATCGTGAAGGCTATTCTCGCCCTGTGTGACTTCCTTGTGGTATGTCCATATTGATGAACCTCCTAGATTTAAAAGAGACGGCTTGTTGCCGGGGCACCGAGCCCACCCGTTACTTCGTAGCATTTAATTTTTTCGCTTCTGTGTGGATTTCTATGACTAACTGACCTCTTTCTTTAGGGCAGCAGTCAGGTCAGTTATGTCTATTTTCCCCTAATAATCCGAGACCGTTAGGCTGCATAGCCGTTTATATTGCTGGCAGTCTCTTTGGCTGCGTTAAGCGGCGAAAAATTTTTAAAATTTCGTTAGCAGTGACCGTTGGCACTGACAGCGGCCTAGCTCGTAAAGACGCGTACCTACACTTTCCTTATCATATAGTCAGTGCGAGCTGTCATGGCTCGCTGGCAAGCGCTTACTTACAACACGATTTTGTGTTTATTTTGGCTGACGGGACGTGTTAATGACCAGGAGGAAGCTCTCATCTTTCTAGTTGACAGCAAGAAAGGCGAAGAAAGACTTATTTTTTATGCTTAGCCACACTGTTTCCCCCCTTTTTCTTGGTGTCTGTCGTATCAAATGTTCATATCGTGAACAGTATTCTGCAGTACAGAGCCTTGACGCTTCAGGCGCATTTTCTTTTGCTTGACAGTTTGTTGATGATTCCTACTATCTCCAGCTCACTTAAATAGTTCCCGCCATTCTCGTTCAGGCAAGGTTGCTTCAGACGCCCTGATAATCAATGGTTAATTTATGAACACGCAGCCTGATATAATTTGCTGCTGTGTATAACAAGCCTTACATTTCCTCAATCTGTAGTTGCTTGCTGGATTAGGTAAAATAGCTTAGTGCTGCCCTAGCCTATTTAAAAGTGCAATGACCACAGCTTGGTGACAGCAGCTGTAACACTAGCCCTATGGACAAGCACTGTGCATCTTCGACAGTGTTGAAAGGGTGAAGGCATGTAGGCAGAAAGCATAAAATAACACCCGATCACTGTCATATGAAGCTTGCAAACTTGCTCACCTGTTCGAACTCTCAGATTGAGTTTCATCAGAACGCCTGGCACGGAATTTACATATGTTCATATTCCACATGTTGCGTGATCACCGTAGCGTAGCCTGTCAGTCTGTCATTTCAGTACACAGTATAGACCATGTAGCAAGATCAGGGAGCGGCCATTTCTGGTCATATGCAGTGCAAAAAGATATATTTTTAGTATTCTCTTAGAGATTCAAAAATCCGGGGAGTGTATTTTCACACAGCGATGCCCTCATCTTCCGCCAGGACTTGGTGGTGTAACTGCTTACCTTCGGTTTGTTTTTCATTTTTGTCATTTCATCGGCACTTCCTATTGCGCTCATTTTCCCTCTGCTTTTAGCTATTATTAACTTGGTGTCATTTTCAACCAACATATTATGGGGCTACATTTAATACTGCATATTTTTAAAAGGAATGGGTGGAGTACGAGTACGAGGTGCACGTGAAGTCACAAAGACTGTTCAAATGTCAGTTGTTCGTGGCCAGAACCCTGGAATGAAACACTATCTGCCATCAATGCATTTCAAAGTAGAGCAGTCCGTGGATTGGCAAGGTGTGAAGAGAGATAGATTTCATGAAGATTTGGGCTTTAGCTCATTAATGGGACACCCCATTACGAGCAACCAGAATTGTTGAGGCAGACATTGTTCGCACCAGTCGAAAAAATTTTTGCGTGTATTTTATCGAATATTTACAGAAGTGTTGCTTCATTATCAGCCTCTGCAGAGGCTCAGTGGTCTGCGTGATGTCTTGCACAATGTGCTGAGCTAAATGACAGGAGCCCAGCTCTAAACGTACGCATCAGTGAAAAGAATTTGGCTACCAGAATGATGTAGGCAAAGGAACACCTGCGTGGATATGCTACCAATTGAAAAGAGTGATTTCGTTAGACAAATCGAAGTTATAGTTGGTTTGGGGCAATGTGATTGGTTATAAACATTTCCTCAAACGCACCTGATATAGACCTGGTCATCAGCTTTCCACATTAAGCCATATAGGTGAGAACATAATGGCATGAGTCTGATTCTCCGCTCATCAAGTTGCCTTCGTCTAATTCAGGGGTCCATGAACAAAATTTTTGAAAAGGTTATGATTCCTTAGGCATGTAAAAATTTTGAATTTGGACATGTGTTTTTACAGAAGGATGACCAGAAGCACTTCCCTACGCTTGTGAAAAAAATAATTGTAAAAGAACTGCGTGGACCTTATGGAGTGGCTAAGCAAGTTTCCTTACAATGATTGAATTTAACATGTTTTAAAAGGCTTTGTGCATTGTCCGAGGCACAGAAAAACCAGATTTTCCAAGGAAATATTCAACCAGCTATGGCAAGAGTGGGGAAGCAGACTAGACGTTCAGTGACTGATTCCTGAGCCCCGTGCTTTGACGGTGAAAATCAGTGGTCGACGCAGAAGGCTTGTGTGCGAAGTACTTACTGCATTAGATTATTGTGAAAAGGTATCCATGATATTAATGCATCATTTTGTAATAATAGCCCATATTATTGCCGATACTTTTACTCAGTACAGAGAGTAGTTATTCATTAAATTTGCTCTGGGAATACATTATGGCTTAATATGATAATGAATATTTGTTGCAGTTGTGGAAAATGTCTGTTATTGACTTCCCATTAATGTTAAGTGCAAGTTTGAAAGCAGTAAAAAAGTTAGATTTGAAAAATTGAAATGATCCTTTGCTGACTACTATATTTATGTATAAGAAAATTAAGAGCTTGCTTTTCATGAGAACTGGGGCATATGAGAGCAGGGGTCACCTTAGTAATTTGTCATGTTTAAAGTCTCCAGAAAATGAGGTGTTGAAGCATAAGAAAACAGGCTGAATGTTCGTTCAATCTTTTGGGTCCATTTCACAGAGGGGACTTAAATGTTTGTTTATAAAATAGGTCAGAGTGGTTGTCCTTATTTAATGCATATATCTTTGGTGTTGTTGCACAGCGCTTCAGGATGTCCACTGGCGAACCGGAGCAAGTTGAGGCATGAAGTTGTTGGCGTCGATGGAAGGCCTATCAAGACAGAAGGTGCTAGGTAAGCATCGTAGCATCGAGCACTTGTTTTCAGCACATCTTTCTGTGTGGATGAAAGAAAGCACGGAAATGAAACTTTCTTGGGATGCACATTGGAACTGGATTAAAATTCAGTTTCATAATTGTTGGCAACATTTCTACACGTCTGTGTAGACTGCCTTACCAAATGATACTTTCTAATCTAGAAAGTGCCAGACAAACATCTTAACACGATAATTTTTACAAGTTTCTAATTTCTGTCTGCACTTTTTTTTTGTTTCAATCATCATTTTAGTTATTTGGACTATTAATCTTTTATCTTTGGAAAAGAATTTATCTTCAGAAATTATTAGCTTGGGTCCCCAATCCTGTCATAAATTTGAGTAGCCTTTTGTTTGTTTTTTTTTTTGTGACATGCTTGTATCCTTCGAAGCATAGTTGCTTTGTCTTCTGTAAAGTACCGATCAAATGCCTACCTGATATTTGAACATAAACATGGAATGTTGGAGGACGGACACTTCTCAGGTCTAGACATCAAAGTCCAGAACGGGCACATGATGGAGTGGGCCTTTGCTTGGCTCGGCGACCGCTTATGAAATTCAAGATAGAGGCAACTAAGGGGGAAGGGGGGAAGGCTTCATGCGTTTCTGGTCCATACTGCACACGTTGAAATCCGTGAAGTAATGCCAATGGTATGTAAAGAGGCGATACCAGTACAGAAGGCAGTCACTGCTTCTGTAAAGTCCAACAGTTTCTGTGGCTGTCGTCAATGCATAGCCGCCTGGTTTTTCCAGCGCTTGGTGTACTGTGACAAGGCCTTGAAGTTTCCCCAAGGTCAGCCCATCAGCATTCAGCTCCTGGTCTTCCAAAAGCCTGGTCTTCCACTTGCTGTCTAAGAACTTGAACTACTTATTGTCGACCTCTTCACTGAACACTGCTGCCCCGTTGCTCAGCTTGTGCTTTTGCTTTGATTTTCCATAATTGTGTCGCAAAAGATGTTCGTACGAGTCCCACCCGTGCACTCGCTTTCGGTCAGATTTAAGGTCTCGACTTGTGTGGCTTACGCTCCCTCCATGCACTCTCGACGGGACAAAATGGCATAGCCATTTGCTCGGAGTTTTGGGAAAATTCAATCATTTTTTGAGATTACGGCAGACTTGCAATAATACAGCAGGTGGTTTGCATGGAGTATGGATATCAGTTCTTGTATTTTTTGTATATAGTATGCACCTTCGGCTTTCCATGTAGGCAAAGCTGCTGTGTGCCGCCCATTTGTAAAAGCCTGATGCTTGCATAAGACATGTCTTGAGCTGGACTCTGGTGACCTTGTCAAGGTCATGTTCTGCTGAATACACCCTATTCCACTCGAAATTTTTACTTGGTGATGAGTGTCAAATACCAAAACTTCTATATTTCCTAAATGTACTTTCACGTCCTGAAATCGTTGCAATTGCAACTTGGAGAACCGACCGTGCATTATTCAATACATGGTCGTAGAACTCAACATGTCGTAAAACTTGTGTTTTAGGCCTTACTGTTAATAACCATAATAATGTCACCTAGTATTTGATGCATTGGGGCCAGATTTGCCACTGCTCTATTAGCCCTTTGTTACTACTACTGCTGCTGTCATTGCGTTCTTCAGTTTTCATAATAAGCTATCTGGTTGAAGCCTTGTATTGCTGCACATTCCTTGACCACGTGTGCATGTGCGCATATGATGCAGCTGTCCGACCCCCGGGTGCGACGGGAGCGGGCACGCCAACGGAAGCTTCCTGACCCACCGCAGCCTGTCGGGCTGCCCCCGGGCCACGCAGGCCATGAAGAAGGCCAAGATGGCTGCTGACGACCCCAAGCCTCAGCCAGGTATGCCTGCCACCACCGTCGATTAGTTCATTGTTGAATGCGGGAATGCTGGTGCCTGTTTGTACCTACTGTTGCAGCGCTCCAGGAGACAGGTGTCAGTGCTTCTCTTCGCTAAAATGTGGTCTTGCTCACACTCAGATTTGGTGCAGCTGGAAAGCAGCCACCAGGAAGACGATCGCTACCTCCCGGTAGCCATTTTCGGGGCAGCCACAAATGCGTTAACTGTTCCTTACGCTCAGGAATTCCTTTTTTTTTTCCTTTTTTTTTTGTCTAGTGTCATCAAAAATATTTTCCAGTTTGGTCGATTCTTGGTAAAACAAGCAAGTACCAAGACCAAATGCGGTCTTAACAAAGCCACTGCCATTTGTTCTGTGTGAAATTGAATACAAATGAGATAGCATTGTCTCCCAGAGTGATGAAGCTGTCTATAATCAAGTTATCAGGTTTCAAGCAGAATGTGATTTAGTTCGGTTTAGTCATCAGGTTGAACTACACATTATACAGTTCTTTCTCTCTGACTGTGTGGGACATACACAGCTATTGAAAGACTGATGCACGTGTACATAATGCTCCAATTGCTAAACGTAAAATGTCTCTGACAACTCCGACTGCTAGTTTCTTGTACATCAAGTAATTACCACACCATCATGAGACCGGGACGGCCACACTCACTTTGGAAGTTCGTCTAAACCCATTTCTAATCTACAGACTGCTTAGTGTCCAATGCTTTTGCTATTTGAGACCATTCGATTACTGTCTGGTTCAGTTCATGTTTGCATCCAGAGTTGCATTTAGCTTTTGTTCTGCTGCCACCTTTTCAACTCGAGCACTGGCTATCCCATGTTAATCTGGAATGTTTTTGCTGTAAGAGAACCGCTCTACCGTTCGCCCTAAAGAATGTCACAAAATGAACCCTGCACTGCCCTTCTACAGGAGCCTCATTTTCTTCATTGTGGTGTTCCTTCCGTTTCTAAAGCAAACATTAGTGGTGGGACAACAGCAAGCGACGAAAAAGTGAACTATTACGCAGGGTCTGTCCAGAAAACGTCAAGGCTCAGTAAACTCCCATTAAGACGATTTCTCGAATAATATGAACAATGTAAGGCCATTGGGTTGGTTTCCCATAGATTTCAATGTAAAAAAAAAAACACTTAAGGCAATCTTAAGGCTCTGTCAAGGAAAGAAGAAAATACAAGACACTTCCATGCACCTTCACACAAACTCGCGAGGAAGCTGCCTTACAGGAGCCCGCTTTATTGGAGGCTTTCTCGTCGGTTCAGAAAAGGCAGGGCAATGATGGCCGAGTTGATGAGGTGTGCCATGAACTGAAACTGCAGTGAGATGGAACACATGAGCAGACACAGCACAAGTGCTATAAATTGGAGGGGACACTTAAGCTCTGCCTTAAGGGTATGACGCGATAGCTTAATTCCCATAAATGCAGAAGGTCATTCTCTACTTTACACTCATAGATCTCTGAGAGCCCTCTTACCTTCCCTGGTGGAATGGTGCAGTGGTTAAGTGATGCGCCACTACAGTGCGGTGGGCCTTATGTAACCCAGGTTGTCTTCCTGAGCGACCAATCGTTAATTTAAATGCCACCTGTCACAGTAGGCAGTTTGCTCACTACCCAGTGGGCAGGTTGTGATGACACTGCAAGGTCACGTGACCTAGGTGGCCCACCTGCCTCCCAGGTTGCTCTTTGGGCACCACCTGCCGGAGCCATGCTCGTTATTTTTCACTCACAGTGCCGACAACGTCAATGCTGACTCTGACAATGCCGACACCAGATTTTCTGGACAACGGAGCCGTTAACGCTGTCGTGTTAAAAACTAATCACAGTAGAGCACAGTATCCTCTACTGAGCATCCTATCCTGTTAAGGGTTCTCCACTTTCCATGTCGTTACTACTTGTTGGGTATCACTTTCAGGCCACGTCATAGTTAGTGTGGTCTGCAACATCACCTATCAAGGCAGTGTCTGCCCTGACACAAGGCAATCATATCATATCATAATCATGCATGCCTGCCTGATTTGCATGCAGAGCCGGGACCATTGGTGGCTGGTATGCCGGGCATGCCTCCTGGCATGGATAACGACGCGGACATCCGAGCGCTGGAGGAGGAGATCCTGGAGCTGCAGGAGTACAACGCCAAGGTGGAGTCCGAGATGATTCGCCTGCGCACAGACATCACCCAGATGGAGCAGCAGATACGCATGACCGAGAGGGTGAGAAGCTCCACTGGCACACGCACCTGTTTTCTTGCACAAACATGCAGTTTAATAAGGGTCACATGCTTAATTGTTTTTTTTGGGAGGACTGATTGGCAGGTGAAGGTGCAGTCTTTGTCAAATGTGTGGAGCCCACTGCAGCCATCATTGGCTGATAGTGAGGTCTTGCAAGGATGAAAGAGGCATTTCTTCTCGTCTGGTGCAGCCTCAATACTGGCAAGCACCACGAATAACAGCATCACCTCTAGGCACCTCTTTGGCCGCTGTTGCTGTGGGCTTTTAACGAGATCTGTATGGCTGTACTTGTGACCAAGAGAGGGCAACACTGGTGTTCACTCTAGGCAGCCCTCGTGCACTATTGAGAGCCGTGCTTCTGTGTAATAGAAACTTCATAAAGCTAGCTGATCTCTGCTATTAGGTATTGTCACTGTTGTTATTCTCTTCAAACAGTTCTCGTCTGCTTGCTTCTGTACCAGAAAACCCTAGGTCAGGGATCCTCAACCTGTAAAGTCTTGAGGAATCGGAACGACTTTGAAAAAGCACCGAGAAACCCCTTACGTCACGATCTTCATCTCTTTCTGCCTGATTTGCACACACTAAAAGAGCACACATCCAGTTAATAATGGTTGCGGCATGGTGAAGTCACATACAGGCAATAGCAGTATAATTAGTAAATAAAAGAGAATCTGAAAAGCACTCTGGAGAACCCAGTTCTTGGTGTGCACATACGGGTCTAATTTATTTGCTGGAGGTGTGCCGATATAGGCAAAACTCTTCTTATGTTAGAAAACATCAAAATATTTGTTATTCTTGGCTGAAAAACGATTTGGTCCACAAGTTCTTCAAAGGAATTGGCACTCAGTGTGCACACAAATGCTCATTGCATAAGCGATGCTAAAGCTAATGCCCCTAATTTGCTGTGATTCTGCGAAAAATCGTGAATTTTTGCATTTTTCACGAAATTGTGAGTTAGCAACCACATTCTCTTTTTTTTATGATATTGTGTTGTGGACATCAATAGAAATGATAGAGTGATGGGAATGTGATCAATGCTATTGTCTGAATTCCCTTGAAATGCAGAATCTCGTAACGAGCGAAGTTTGGTTGTTGCCATGACATGCTTGCTCCCCCATTTGCTCATGCAAGCTAGCTTGACAAACGCTGCAGCTCTGGCAGCAATGCGCCTGCACGCTTCTGTGGGAAGACTCATGATACTGGCGCCTGTCAAGAGCAGCATTACCATATGTGCATAAACATAACTTGAGTTTGAATAGTCTGCTTTAAATAATCTTTAAATAACCTGCTTTAGAAAACATGTCACATCATAATTTTCGAAACAAACTGAGTATAGCGCACATTCTTTTTTTTTTTTTGCTGTTCCTTGAGATAGCAGCAATGAACTCGCCCACCACGCTTGTAAGGTGTGAGGGACAGCCAACTTCTCGACAACTTTAACCGTCGAGGCAAAGGGTGCAGCAACGTACTGATCAGGAAGAGTTGCTACAAACGGGGAAAGAAGACAGCACGGGCCATTGAGAAAGAAAAGAATGTAGTGAAAGAGCCATGAGGAGTAGAGAAGAAGAAAAAAAAGTTGAGTGGGTGCAGTACTACAGCACGACACTTGAAGCAGAGGAATTTAAAATTTTCTACCACAGAGGTTTAGAGGCATTAGCCATAGCACAGCAGTGAGACAACATTTTTTCATCGATGCAGGACAACCAGGCGCTGTCTCAGAGGGCCGGCAGCCTCAACGAGTACTATGACTCGCTGAAGCACAACTTCATCTCGCTACTCGACCGCATCCCCCAGCTGGAGGAGAAACCCACACCTGATAACTTCGACTGCTACCTGAGCCGCCTGCAGGCGCTCTGCGTCGACAGCACCACGCACCGGCCGCCCGGCGCCGGACCCAATGGCTCATCGCCGCCCAACGACAGCAACCGGGCCCTCTTCACGTCCGTGCGTCAGGCACTGCACGACTTCACCTTGCCCCTGTGAGTGGATCTCAATGAGAGTGTCTAATAGAGCTGAGCTGTACTTTATATTTTGATATGGCCTCTAAGGTGTCATCCTATGGCGGGCTGCTGAAACCAACTCATCCGCATCGCTAGTAATTACTTTATACTGATAAAGCATTATCTTAGCATTATTCTGTTTGCATGATCATTTCAGTTGCTTAAATTTTCCCACACTCTCACTTTGCAGTATTTGTAAGTTTGGTTATAATGGAAATAGGGAGTACCCAGCTTACAGAATGTTTATTACTTCTCAGGTGCTATTACATTTATTGTAGCTTGAAATAAGGACTCCACCCAAAATCTGTATTTTCTTCTCTTTATCGTACCTTTTCGTGAATAAATGTTTTCTACTTCTACAACGTTGCATAAGTTGTGTCGCATGAAAAAAGCTTTATGAGGTATTTGACTGCACCGCAGATGCAATTTTCTATGTGTAGTTCTGTCGCCAAGCTAACTGATACTTCGTTTCATACATCATGTGCAGCGTTATCAAAGCTAGCGATCTTGTTTCCGCTGCTTACATCCATGATCAAAAGTAGTGCACTCCTCGCAGGGAACGAAATAATATGAATTCTTTGCTTGTATGTCTATTACATGGTACATTTGTCATGAGCTTGATTAAATGTGCTCTTACTGCCGATGACACACAGCCACTTTCTTGTGCCTTAGACCACTAGGCCACAAAACTAGCACGGATACACGCCTCCCTTTATGTTTTAATGCGAACTATTTCTGTATCTTTCACAGCATTGCACCTGATGTAAGATATGGAGGTTAGACTTATTCTCAGGTTAACTTGACGAGCTCATCTGCCAGTTATTTTCAGATGAAAGTCATATACAAGACAACCGTTTTTCTCATGGATTCTAAATCTCTGCCCTTTCTTCTCTTCACAATTTCTTCGTTGCAGACAGCAACCAAGCGGCTGGATCAGGTCATGAGGGCACTGGCCTGCCCTTCCACATCTCCCATTTTGCTCCGGGGCGCGCATGCATTGCGCAGCACCCCCTGGCGTGACCATCATCTTCTTCTTCTTCTTTTTTTGCCGACAAACACAAAATGGAGCCAAACAGGGTCAATTGCATTCTACGTAGAAGAGGACGACAGCAAGGCTGCTCCCCGAAAGAAAGACTGCCGGAAAGGGTTCCCCGAACACTGGGTCTTTCGCAGCGCTCCCCTTCTTCCCACATCGGTGTTTTGCCGCACACGCACGGAACAAAGGCCCGCCACTGGCACTACCCGACACAAGCGGGGAATAAACACGCACACGCTGCCGTCGCGCGATGACGGGACTTTGTGGGAAAAAAACGCAAAGCACACCATGCTGGGAGCTGCCAAAGCATTTCCGCCACCAACGCTATCCCTTTCTCTGTGGCACTGTCTCTTCTTCTGTTCAGTCTTCTTTTTGTTGGCTTAGCCACAGTTGCTGTTGCCCTAAGCGCATCTTTGAGCATATGCGCATCGTTCGTTGCTGGTGGGACTCGCATTCTTTCTCCGCGTTGTATAGTATTCTAGACGACAGTGTGGTGTTAACGCTCGCGTGCATTTGGTGCTGTTTCTTTTTTCTTTATTTTTGTTGTTTTTAAGTAGCTCTTTACATTTTGCGTAACGCTGTCCTAGAGCAGAAAGTGTGGCACATTCGAAGCATTCCGGAGCTTTTTTCTTTTGACATGCGATGTTGTGGCATGCCGTAACAGTAACCATGCTGCTTGAGGTGAGAATTCGGTGTCCTCCTTGAAGATGGTTTTTTTTAGACGGAATGGAGGTGGGAAAAGCGCGCGACGCTGATGCGCGACAAATCCGCCAGATCCCAGCGGCAGTCCCCACTTCTAGTGTTAATTTAACCAGCGCGTTCTCCATTTGCTCCGACACTGTTTTTTTCCAATGTTGGCTGTAGTGATATCTGTCGGTCAAGCACTCTTTCCTCATTGCTTCCGCAAGGACTTGCTTTTCTTCAAATGTACATAGAAACCTTTTTGTAAGATACACATTCTGGTATTTATGTGTTTGTCTTTTCTTGCTTTTATCTGTGTGGGTACTAAAGCTAAATACAATTCATGCTTTCAAAGAAACCATGAATCGTTGAGTGCAAATCACAAATGTGTCTTTATTGGCAAGTTCGGCAGGTATGTTCTCATTGAAAGTGTATTATGGGTAATATATGTGACTAGAAATATTTTAACTTCTTTTCTGAATTAGAATGTTACCTGTATTGAATGACTTTGAGCATGAGCATCATCTCTTTTTATTATTTCAACTTTTTTTGTGACTGAGCATCTAACACATAGCAATACATGTTCAGCTTCGTCTGCTAATTATATGCGAGGCTTTTTTTTTTTGCTACCACATTACAGATGACCACATTGTCATACGAAGAACAAGGGGAAGATCATGTCGAACAGTGCAGTTAAGTTTGCATAATTTCTTCCATACCCCAACAATTTGAACAATGCACGTAGCAAGATGATATAAGATATACGTAGCATGGCAGGCTCTGCCAATGCAAACACACATGACACATGCACCTTCTACAGGCTACATGCTTCCTGATACACACTTGAAAAAGAAAACACGTGCTTCAGCTTCCAGTTTTAAGACTATGTCTTGATGAGATTGTTAATTGTGGTGCAAGTTTGCTCTTAGACGTATGGGATTGTTATGTACAGCATGTCAGAAGCAAGGGTTCCTGAGGCTTCAGGTTTCATCTCTTTCTCAGTGTTGAATTTGGAAAAAAGCAGAGCAGAAAAAATCTGCCCATTGTAATGCTGACTGATGTGGAAAAGACACTTGCATTCTGTACATACGTAATTTTTATGCACTCCCTGTTGCCGAGGCTCGCAAAGCAAACTCTCAGCTGCAAAAGCAGAGAGAGAGGTCTACCCTTCCCATTCCTGTCACTGTGGAGAAAACTTGATCTTACCCTAATCCCGAGCACAAATTGAGTAATAATTTGTTTTGTACCTAATGCGATTAAACTTTGAGTTGTCGCTGCTTTATGCCCTTAATTCGCTTAGTGCGCCTTAGTTTATCAAGGGCAAAATTGTGTTCGCTTGGCCATACGGGAAGTAAGATGAAATTCGTGGGCTGCAATATCAAAACGCTCAGGGCGGTTTGAATACAACAAACCCTGTCTTCCTGCATCGTGCTGACTGTGTACGATTTACCTCTGGGTTTCCACTGAGGTGTGACAACAACACAATCGATGCTACCTGCACATTGGCCGCCTCTCCAGATAAACGGAAACCAGAGCTGAACGTCAATCACACGGTCTCGCTGCTTTGTGTTTCGAGCTCAGCCTCTTCGCACATGCCACTGTGTAGCCGTTAAACTGAAGCGTCGTTAAGTTTTCGCAACACTGCCCGCGTGCGTTATGTCCCGTTTTCTCCTTTCTCATTGAAGCTGATAGCTTCTGCCTTCCTCGCCTGCGCACACATTGTTCCTTGGATGTGTACATTACTGTGGCGCTTTCTTTTTGTAGATATGTATAACTTATTCAGCGCGCTGTCTCTCACTCTCTATCTCATTGTCTCTCCCCTACCCTTGACCCCAGCCCCATGTAAAACATGGTGTAGCTGGGGCATTTCCCTCACCGCCCTTCTCTCTCTCAAACACGCTCTCTCATTTTGTTCCTGTTTCCCGGCCGCGTTCTACCGCGAAATGTGTATACCGTGCCGGACAGCGACACCAAACATTGTGTACCGAGTCTCAAGCCTGTCAGTAAAAATCCTATTATTGTGAAGCTGCACACTGGTCTTGTCATGTATGCTGACCTATGGCCCTGTACTGACCTTGCCTTGCACCGTCGAGGACAGTTTCATTTTATGCTTTCTGGTGAGTTCCAGAGCAGGGATTGTTCCTGAAGAGGTCGGTATCTCTTGGATTCGATGATTGCCGCACCTATGAAGCTGTACCGAGAGATTTCACTTTACCTTGAATTGCGCATAGATTGTCACCAGCAGAATTACAATTGTAAAAAACTGACGTCTCGTATTAGTGCTCGCTTCACACTTGTAACAGACATAATTCCTGCTGAGATAACTTATTAAATAAAAAGGGTACATAAAAATTTCGGCACCTTTTACCATATTTCGGGTATAATTTTGGCAACATAAATTCTTTTTTTTTTATGAAATTTACTTTTAGGTTTTACAATATTGAAGACATGGTTGAAATATTGTTTTGTGTATATTACATGATTCATCTATGGGTAACACGATTGCAATCTTGGCTATGTTGTTTTTATTCACGCTGTTCGTTGAAACATCATATGCCATATATTTTATACATATGTAAATGATTCTGATTCTTCAAGACGTCCGAACAAAATCTATATTGAAGTAATTCCATAACGTAATACATTTTTACCAAGTGAGTTAAAGTGGTGGAGACACCAAATCATTCGTATGTGTGTTCCTTGTTTCAAACTTTGCGTATTGCCCCAGTACGCATGATACATGTTCCTTATTTGATTCCTATAAGCGCGCTGAATAATTTATTATTGCATTATTTACACTGAGTCATTATGGTTTGTGAGCGCCGAGGTGTGCTATGATGTCATGACCAGGGAAGAGCTACAACCCTGGTCACGTGAGCCCCAAAAGTAAAGTTGCGACACACGGACTGCTGTGTCGTCTCCTCTCATGCGTACAGATGCTGTGCATACCAGCATCTTTCGAAATGCCAGCAAACTTGGTTGGTACTGCGATATGCTGAGAAAAGCCAGGCGAGCGAGGGACGACACCAAGTTCAGATACCAAGCGGCTCACTTCAGCCGATCTCAATCAGCATACCGCATATTCCTTTAAAAAATTCTAACACAGATTCGTATTAGTCTAATACATTCTTGTATTTGCTATAGAAGTCCCCTGTCACTCTGATACATTACTTGGAAGCCACATGAACAATTTTAAACAACACTCCTTTCTTTACGCGTCGGCAAATGTTCCAGTCTTCAGTTAAGAGAAGGTTACAAAAAAACCTAAGTTTTACAGCACGTAACGAACATCTAGTTATATTTATTTGTATAGCTTCACTGATCAGCAACTCACAACCAGTACGTATAGCTGTGCTGTTGAGAGGGGCTATAAAAGCCCAGTGAAGGCTAGCTGTGTATTGTACACGGTAAGTGTAGAGAATGTATATTCTGCATTGCCTTTTGATGTCTCGGTGCTCCCCAATTACGATAATTCTTCAAACATAGACGTATGTCATGGTGATATATAGGCCTGCAAATGCAACCTCCCAGCGTCAGGAAATCTAAGAGCAAAACTAATACCCTATAAGCTTATCAACAATTAATAGGCAACTATAAGAAATGCAGCAAATAGAGTATAGTCTATCGGGTTTTCTATTTTATACACTTCTTATTAGACTAATTGCCTATTGTTGCAAACCAAACAGGTTATTAGCTCTGCTATTAGAATTATTGCTAGGCATATATGTCAACACGGTTTCTGCATTTGATTTATTATTGCCACGCTACGCCGATGCTTGGCGGACGTCTGTGTCGGTGACCCGTAGCTAACAGCGCGTCAGTCGGCCAATCCACAGCTGGTCACATTACTTCGATTTGCCCGAGCAGCCGCGTTGCGTGACTGCCGAGGGTCCCATGGCTGCTGATTGTGATATCTGTTGCTTGCTTAGCAAACAGTGCATGTATTCGCTAAATGAATGCTTCCAGACAGTTGTGCAAGATTCAGCATTCACCGCACAAGTGCGTAACTCCCGGCCCCAGGAATGGCCGGCCAATGACAATGACGGCATCTCAGCGCTACCGCACGCTACCTTTGTTTACATATCTTAATGTGTATACTGGTAGCAATCATGCATTTGTTCGGCGTGAATTGCAAGCTGCGTTCAACCTTTAGAATAAACAATATTTTCTCTTTTGCGCCGGTTTTACATCTACGTGTTTATGCAGTGCGTTAATATTCGTCAGGAATCACCGAAGAATGCGAGCGACAGCCTGGATAACGCTTCATGCCAGCCCAGTAAAAAAACAAACACAAATGGCCCAATTGGGCATACTATTAGGTTCCAGTTGAAACCAGTTGGACCCAATAGGTCAGCCATGCAATATGGCTCATCAATCCAATTGGACATTCCAATTTGTTCTGCATTTCCAAATTGGTTGCTCAACTGGTTCGTGACGTTCCATTTGGTTTCGGCACTCTTGGGTTGCACAATTGGAACCATGTAATTAGCTCCCAATTGGAACCGAGAAAGCCAAGTGGAAGCTGGTCTCCCAATTGGCAGCTCCGTATTGGTTCCAATTGGGTGAATCAATTTGGAAAATCAAGTGGAAGTCAAATATATATGTGTATGTGTGTGTATATATATATATATATATTATTTATTTAAAATACCTCACAGGCCCCATGGGGGCATTGTGTAAGGGGGGTTACAGAGTAAGCAGCCTTCTAAAGTGGTATACAAAAGATACACCTCAGTACAGGGCTCATCAACATTACTACCAAGATAAAAACATGAAACAGGAACAACTGTAGTAATGAAAGGCCACAAAGGTACACTTAAGGAAATAACATGAGTAAAACTTAACGAAATTAAAGCATTAATACTAGAAAGTAAAATACACAAAGAATGAACATATCAGGGAGTACAATTCTTGAAGTGATATTCAGTGAAAAAGACGCAAAAAAGCAATAATATATACAGGTCATACAAGTGAACACACGACGCAGCATAAAATAGCAATTCACAGGAGCGAGGTAGCAGTGCATCAGAAATATCACAAGAAGTTCGAAACAGATTGCCAAGTGTAAGAAACAAGATAAAGTTATTTGTAAGTGCTATTATGAACAATGCTCGTGTAGGAGATGACGAAATTTTTCTTGATCTGACTCGGAAGTAATGTGATCAGGCAGATTATTCCACAAGCGAATGGCGGTAAGCATGTGTCGTACCGTACATGCGCGCAAAACTTAAGTGGTTATATATATATATATATATATATATATATATATATATATATATATATATATATATATATATATATATATATATATATATATATATATATATATATATATATATATATATATATATATATATATATATATATATATATATATATATATATATATATATATATATATATATATATATGTGTGTAAGGTATTAGCAGCTTAATATTCTGAATTGTCTTCATCATTTACACCATCACCGCGGGCATTCTTAAACAAGATAACTTCGCTTAATGTTCAACCGCCACTTGTCCCAGCATATATAGGTCCATTCGTTTCGGCTGCACCTCCTGAACTGGTTCACGTGGTGCTGCACACTGCCATTCGTTTCAGCGGTGGGGGTTTAACGTCCCAAAGCGACTCAGGCTATGAGAGACGCCGTAGGCTCCGGGAATTTCGACCACCTGGGGTTCTTTAACGTGCACTGACATCGCACAGCACACGGGCCTCTAGAATTTCGCCTCAATTTAAATTCGACCGCCATGGCCGGGATCGAACCCGCGTCTTTCGGGCCTAGGGTGCCTCGATGCGCGCGCCCTCTCCGCCGCTCCGTGCAGGGTGGGGACAACCGCGTCGTCTGCTGCAGTGTCCGCCATATTTGAGCCCACTCGTTTCAGAACACTGGAGGTAAGCTTCTCTGCGCAGCGAAGGCCCCTTCACCATCGCGGCGAAACAGGTTTTGGAGGCAGAAATAGGGTGCATCGCTGGGGACATCTATTGTTGCCGAACCCTTTCCTACAGGCTTCTGCCCTGTGTTGCTTTCACAATAAAGAGATTAGGGGCCGCTCTCCCAAGCCATTGCTGCGGTTACAATGCACCCTCCCCGGGCTGCATTCCTGAAGGAAATTTGAAACGCAGCTGTGCCAAGGTGCTCGCCTGGCCGTGCACACCATAACATAAAGGAATAAAAGTCGTTTGCGCTGCACCCAACTCTTCTCCCTCGGACAGTTCGCGTCGCAATCGTAAAGGTGTTTTTTTTTTTTATGCAGAAAAGCTGACTTACGGAGTTTTGTAAATTGTCTGGGACTCAGTGCGCTGACTCGCAAAAACAGAGTTTATCTCGTTCGCCGCAACGTATTAGTCAATATTAAATGCTGAGAATGATAAGGCTTATTAATGAAACATTTTACCCCCTCAGAATCAAATGGACGCAATCTGTAGGCCCTTGGACATTCGTAGTCGTTTGATCCTTGGCATCGCTTGTTTTTGTTTGTTAATTTGTGCAGGTAAAAAAAAAGAAACAATGCTGTGGTACAGGAGTTTGCACTGTAGCTGTAATATACAATGCAGCTGCATAATTCGTGCAGCTTTTTTTCATGTAAAGTAACCACTTTAACAAAGCATGGGATAATTTCGGCGCCTTCATACCTTCACCGAAAACATTAAGTGAACGCAAACTTGACTGTGAAAAATACTCTCATGAAAAGGCAAAAAAATAACATCTATCAACAGAGCCTATATTGGGAAAATGCGCGTGTCTCATCGACTGAGGAAGTTTTTCTTATATAGTGTGAAGAGTTAATGAGAAACGTAAGTGCATAAATTTCACTTACTTAGGAGTTGTAATAATGCAGTTTATTTATGTTGTAAATTATTAAAGCTACTGTCAAAAAATAGGAGACAAGCAAACTATGGTGAATTTGACATTTATACACAATATTTACAAATCTCTTCACGGCAAGCTGACGCCAGCACACGTTTTGCTTGCATGTCCATTGACTTTTTTTTCTTCCAGTTGTCGCAGGTGAATTCGCAGCCTCGTTCGAGCGTAGGTCGAGTATAACAACTTCTGAATGATTTCGTTGTGAACCTGGCATGTTTCAACATTAAACGGAACCATTTGTCTTAGGTATCTTATCACAGCCTGCACTGGAGATTTCATAGTTAGAAGGCTTTCCGCCCATTCTGTGATGCCCTTAAAATGCTCCTCGCACGACTTCAGCACTTTCATCACTTCAGGACTGGGGTAATGCAGGTTGTCGCCATTTTCGAGGTACTCCTTCAGCCTTGTGAGATATGCATTTTCAGCGTCACTAGAACCGAGCAGAGTAGCTTTGCACTGCTCGCAATTATTTATGGCTTTCAGAATACCTTTAACGAGGAATCCGGCAATATGGAACAGAATGCTGCATTCAGTCGATGTTAGCGCTTCAATGAACAGAACCTCCGAGTCATCGATTTCCTTTACCTCGGCTTCAGCGAGTTCACGTTTCCCGTTTGACAGAAGGTCAACCAGGTACTCAGAATCGTCAACACTGTAGCTGGTGGTAGACGGCGTGTGCAAAAATTGGCTTATGCACACAAGTTTCAGTGCGCATTTCATATCATAGGCGTCTGGGACAGGCTTCCTGAGACGAACCACAGAGAAAAGATTCTCAAGGCAATCTTGTAGCAGCCTGCTGGTGAGTAAGAAGCTGTAGCCCTCCGAGTTCAAAAGAATGTCTTGCAGGCGAAGCACGACCGTTGTGGAGATCAGGAGGCCCGCCTGCGATGGCTTCCACTGAGACGTGCTGCCCATGCTCATCCCTTGAAAGGTGTTTAGAGCCAGGTTTAGAGTTTCCAGAGCTCTATGATGCTTCGCCACATCGTGCAGACTTAGGGCAACAGATGGATGACGCGACGACATTAATGCGTACCATCTTGATACCAGCTCTAAAAACCAAGCTGTTGTTTCTGCCTCTATGTCCAGCACTTTTTCCTTGATGAGGTATCGGATTGCACTGGGAGCTTCTCTGAAAAATTGCACGGCAAGTCCGACTTTCATTTTCGTAAAATGTCCAGATGAGACATGGGCTTCAGAGAGCTTCGGTGCGAGCTTTAGCTCCCTTTCCTTGTCAAACTCCAGCACAGCATGCACATGATCCAGTTTCACTTCACGTGAGGGAAGATCGCACTGGCTGGCTGTTGCTTCACTTAATGTAAATGCATGAGATGTTATTAACTGACCTTTAATATTCTTCAAAACATGAGCAGCGTCTGCGTTGAAGAACAACTCCATATCATTGAGCGAAGGGTGTGGTATTGAGCAGGTTGTCTTCGAATTTCGGTGGCTAGAAAATCCCAGCTCACGCCACATCGCTCGATTTGAGGCGCCCATGTCGGACGTTACAACCCGAACTCTGAGGGAAATATCGGCGCAGAGTTGGACAACTTGCAGAACAATGTCCTTGAGCGTGCGGCCATCCACATGGCTTCCAGTGAAATGATAAGCTATCACCTGCTTCCATCGCTGGTTGAGACCTCCAACCATAAACACCAGAGCGTGATTAGCAGGCTCATCTGGCTTTTGTGGCAATGTCACTCCCCCATACACAATGTCTTCAGCGCGGTCAAGCTGAAACCCTCTGGCAATCTCCATCTCATCGATAAAGAGGACGCAGTCTTTTTCTACATCTTCCATGCCTTGTGCCTTCGCTTGGAGAAGTTCTACAACGTCTGTAAGAATTCCTGGTGAGAACTTGAGCCAGTGGAGGCGACGAGATAGAGTTCTTTCTGCCGGAAGTGGATAGCCGAGCTGTCTGAGAGTTCTGTAACCAGACTTCCCACAAGAAAACTTCAGTTGAAGCCCCTGTTTAATAGTCTGCGGCGACCAGATGCTTCCCTTGTTGCTTTTTCGGGAAAGTGTACGAACTTGATCTTTATTTAAAAATTTTATCCGTTTTTTAAAGTGCTCTACGGCGCTTTTTAGCTTTCGCACCTTCTTTCTAAAAGAGTTAATAGTCAAGTTGGCTTTTTTATGCACTTCTTGAAGTTGTCTGTGGTTCTTTCTCACATCTTCCAGTTGTTTTCTCAGTTGAGCGCAACAACTACTGGATGAATGTGCATCGCAGCCTTCATTTTGCTCTGTTTGTCCATCGCTAGGCTGATAGACAACCTCTTCACTTAAGTTCGTTCCCCCAGGCTCATCGCAATCCGCAAAAACGCCAGGTCCTTGTTCCTGCACTGTTGAGTTTGATGTAGTTGGTAGAGCGGGTGTGCCTCTCTCCTTAGGAGCCTTTCTTTGGTGGTGGACCATAGCTGCACAAACAAAAGGAAATGCAAGAGCAGAAATGAGTGAAGTTCGTCAGAATTGCTCAGTGTCGGCAGTTATTTCATAGCTGCGCGAACCATAACCTAAAAGCGAAAATTTTAAGCTTGAAAAGTTCCAATTCCAATTCAATTCCAATTCCAATTTATTTCAACATCAATACCCACAGACACTGATGTCACGGACAGTGGGCAAAAAGCCACAAAAATAGGGCTTGGCAGCGCCCACTGACCGTCTTCTTGACAGCGACACAGCAGTGCAAATATACATTAGATATGAGCAAGACATGAAATCAATGAAAAGAACTTGTGCAAAAAAACTAGGCAGGTAACACTTTGCATACAAAAAATAATGATAGGAAAGTAACAATATCACCACACATCTGAACAAACAGTCAATAAATAAGTGCAAAAAACACAGAGGCGAACGCGTTGTAACTTGAAAAAAAAATATATATATATATGTGTGCGTAATCAGTTAAGTAATTTCGGCAGTTGAAATCGCAGCATCTGGTCACCATATTTTGTGCGGTTACACGGAACCTCCCAAGTCTCGTGATAGCGAGTGTCCCGAACATTTCTGTTTAGTGTTAGACTCGATATAATTTCAAGAGTTTTGTTTTTCTTTCTGATACCTGTTTGATAACGCTTTCTGAGAGTATGGTGATAAAGTTCAGGAAGCGGCACTAATTTTAACTCCCTGAATAGTGGTTCGGAATGACCAAGGTATGGGACATTCATGATCGCTCGAACAGCCTTCTTTTGTATTATATGTAACTGATTAATGTTTGATAAAGTGGTTGTCCCCCAGACTAAATAACAGTAGTTTATTATTGACATAAAAAGAGAGTTATATATAAAGCGTTTTACACATGTAGGGAGGCAATGTCTCAATTTAGAAAGTACTCCGGATACTCTGGATATTTTCCTAATGATTGTATCTACTTGCAGATCCCAAGACGTGTGCTGTTCAAAGAGCACTCCCAAACATTTGGCAACAGGCACAGTTTCAATGACAAAGTTTTAAAATTGCAATTGGTAATGCAATTGGTACCGCATTTAGAAGGCCAGATTTTAAGCGCTATTATTCTAACTCATGAGTCACAACAGTGATGCACATCATATTTGCCATCAATAATAAAATATAGTGCAGCTTACGTCTGAACGAAAAAATGGTTGGAACAGCGTTTGACTTTAGCAGCTTCCTTCCATCCGCGCGGTGATTCTCGTAGCAGTTGTCTTCGAAATGGGCCTGCATAAGAAAATTAATTCAGGCGTCCAGTATGTAGTACAAACAGAAAGAAATGCCCCTTTTGAAAGATACACAAGTTCTGGCACTGCTCCAGCGATGTTAAGGAGTCGCGCACACTCGGCAGCCGCATTTATCAAATCCTAAATGTCAGACTAATAATGGCTGCGCACAAGGGAAATAGCCGGCACTGCACAATAACTGCGCCAACGTTATAAATGCCAGATAGAAGCAACAAGTTCTTAGCGAAGCTACTATATACGAAAGCTCACATTCACGGTAGTTTTACCAAAAGTAACTAATTCCTGGCTTCGTCAAACAGCCTTGGAACAAATAAAAACTCTACAAAACTATTGTCAAAGTTTCTGACGCTTCTGACGCATGTCTCTTGATGCGTTTGCTTTTAGGGCCATTTGAAAAATTAATCAAGAACCTGTCGGCTCTAAGCTAACCGACTACAAGCAAGCAGTCTGTTATTGCATAAATGCCGAGTGCTTCTGCAACGCTTCACTGTATATAACTAATATTACCGTTAGTTGTGTTTATTAGCCTGTGCACAGAAATACAAAATCCATGTCCACACCTGCGAGTTATGAAAATGATTTTCCGCCACTCATCTGCTGTATAATTCCTCCTTATATATGTTTCATAAAAGATGTAGTCACGTAGCGTGCGTAGTTACAGCCTTTCCAGGAACACTAACACAACTTCCAGCGCACATATTAAATGTAAACCTGCAGCGACAGACATAACTACAAAAAATCGCAACCGTCCAAATAATCACTGTACTTACATTGCATATGCGCGAAGAGTTTGCAGGCTGCCATTTGTCCCGCTTTATCTTCACCGTCCAGAGGAGCCTTCTTTTAGGGTCTCTTGGGAATGAAAACATTCTCCAGCCATTTCTGGAGTGGTTTGAGCACAGTGGCACGCAACAGCCAGGCATCTTGCGAGTTTTGAAACCGAAGAAAACTGCGACCGGGCGGACGCGCGACCACGCACGTGCAACCGGCCCGTGGGGAAGCGAGGAGTGGGCTCAAATATGGCTGCCCTCTTCCGCGGCGGCGGCACTGACCCTGTCAAAGGATGGCTACACCCTGCACGGAGCGGCGGAGAGGGCGCGCGCATCGAGGCACCCTATTCGGGCCAGCAGCCGAGCGCCGTAACCACTCAACCACCGCGGCGGCAGACTGCAAAAGTGTATTATGTGGACATACGTTGAGGTCTTATGTTGGTATAGTGTCTGTTTATTGTGTTTTCGTGTCTGATTCATGCTTGTTGGTCTCGCTTGATTTTCATTAAAGTGTAATTATAATTTCAGTTCCCGTTTAGAAATGTTGGCAGAAGTCTCGCAGCAGTCGTAAAAGAAAACTCAATTGGTTCCAAATTTAATTCTAATTTTTTTGTTTTGGCTGGCCAGTTTAAACAATTTGAGTTGAATAGAGTATGCCATTTGAGTTCAATTGGTGCGGCATTTGGTCTGGTTGGGTGACCAATTATTTCTAATTGGAAGCAACAGTTGGGTTCTTTTGGGCAAGTCCAATGGAAAGCGAAAACACAGTTGGTTTTTGACCAATTGGTTTCAGTTGTAAATTTTCCATCTGGACCCTTTTTTTTCTACTTGGAAGCCGCTGACGCCGCATATGACGAGTTTTCTCACTCGTTTATGGTCAGGGGCTCTCCAGACCCCTGGCGCGGGCGTCTAGAGCAGAGAGGTTGATCGGTTGATCTACCGTCAGTTTGCCGCGCATGTGCTCGCGCAGCGAGGTAGACATCACCACACGCAATAACGTGGTGCTGCGACCACGGGGGAACAGACTTTCTCTTTTTTATAACTAGGCTTCAAGGAAGCTCCCTCCAATACTTCTTCCTGAATTTTTATTGGCTGGGCACCTGGCGCCATCTGATGGTCTGTGCATGCGCACCGGCGGCATGCCGTGCAAATCGGTAGAGTAACGTTGGCGATAAGCGCTATGCTAAAACTCTTCCGTACAGTGAATGTAACCTGGATAGCATATATGATGGTGTTGACTCAGTAGTATCAGCACACGTTCGTTTTTTTTTTTATCTCGTGCCAGTGCAGTGTGTTTTGCTCTCCATGCACAAGCTAGACAGAATTATCCTCGCACAAACTCGCATCCTTAATTACCTCTCCTTGCTTACGCATCTCTTTCCTCGAACACCTTACTTACCTGCCTGGACTGCAACAGAGGCTTCAACCACAATATTCCATGGCACGGCCATACTGCTAGCTGCCAGTACCTGGCAGGAGTGGCTCTTTCCCCGTGTCTTCACGCAACCCGAGAAGCTGTGATCAATCTCACCTACCGACGCCGAGAGGCCCTCGGACCTATTTCCTTTTCACACCACCATCCCTAATCCTGCCTCCCTTTAAGAGACCTCCTGCATGTTTGCAAAAAACAGGGTCGCGCTGCAGTGGCTAGCGGGCTCGCGGCAGGCAATAGTCCGGGTACAGTGCACACTATATTCCAGGGAACGGAGTGGCGGAGACCTCTTGAGCGCGCGTGGAGGCTTGTTGGCGCGTTTAGTGCGAAAGCACATCGATCATACGCTCACCAACACCGACCAAGAATCTTGTCAACCGCCGACCGCGGCGGCTGCGTTTCGTTGGAGGCGCCCGTGTACTGTGCGATGTCAGTGCCAGAGGTGGGCAACCTCATGAGGTTTTCGACCTCACTCGTGAGTTTGAGGTTGAGTGAGGTCGTCATTCAGTGAGGTCGAAATTTCGAGGTCGAGACTTTTTGCAGCTGCCACGTCTTACTCCGACGAGTGCCGCTTCCGAAGCGGAGTTGCAGGGCATCACCGCAGTGTTCATGCAATGGCGCCTGGTGTTCGGTTTCCCCTGCTTGGACAACCGTATGCCACAGTTCCCTCCTTTCGATGCTGCGCCGAATGTCTGTTCAGTCCGAGCCTACAGGAAGACGCATGTCCCTCTGGTCTTCCCGGAAGGAGTGTTACTGTCACAGCACGCCACTCTCTCAGTTCAGTTTTGAAGGAAAGCAAGTGATTGACTTAAAGCAGCTTTGTCTCAAACTGGTTGACGAAATGATACCCAGAATTCTGTTGAGGCGTATGAATACTAAAGCAGTTTCTTTTCCCCGGGGTGGGGAGGGGGCACTCGAAAAAAGATTTCGCTGCGGGGAGATTTGAGCGGAGAGCCATGGTGCTCTTTACAGAGAGAGCGGTTCACGCTGCCCACTCTAGGCCAGTTGTTTTGACCCGCGTGATTTTAACATTTGGCACAGTGTTCGAAGACATAATCTAGCCCTTTCTTTCAAAATGCCGTGGGTTCACCGAGTCATCGGAGAATTCCCAGGATTTCGAAACCATTACCACGCCACCTGGAGGGAAGTGGCGGAAACGGGGGAGGGTCTTGACCTCCCAGGAGCATCCACATCATCATCCTTAATTATTAGCTGCAGGTATTGCTATTTTCCCGCACAATAATTGTCTTCGGTTGCTGGGTAAAGTACCTGCAACATTTCATCAATATTCTGGCAATATTTGTTTGGTAGCGGTATATCAGACCTTCCCTGGCTCATAAGGATACACTGTTAGCTTCGTCATCATCGCCATCACCTCAAGAGTCAAAGGCGTGTGTCGTTGCATGATCTTTGCAGTATGTTATACATGAGAACTGGCGCGTTTTCCTGCTGGACAATCCAAATGTCATTAATGTGTACCGGGTTGTGGGCACTCTCTGTCATGCGTCATGCGCGCATGTGTAGTAATGTGGGATCCATATGGACCTTGAAATGGGGGTGGAAGGGGGTGAATGGGAGCCTGGTATGACGATAAAAAACATCGTTGTCACGTGTGTAGGTGTGATGGCACATTACATCGCTGTCATGTGACCTGGTATGACGCCACACTCACATGATGTCATCACTAATTTTACTAATTGAACTTAGCGTTGTCTAATTATATTAATCGGTATTAATTAGTCGTGTGACATCATCATCTTCGTCGCGTGACTCGTCGGCGCATGGCGCCGTTTCTTGCGGACACTTTTTTGAGGATATGACCTTGAAAGTGAGCCGTCTAATGCTTTCGCATTAATAAAAGAAGCCGCTCGCTTCTACACAGACATAAATGCAACCTGTCTCTGTTGGTGTACTACAGTCGCAGCTCGTTAAGTGTTTTCGAAGGCAACATACAAAGGACTGAAAAGAGCATTCTCGCTATGCCGGATAGAGCTAGAAAATCGAAATATTCTGATATGCGTCTGCATAACCGTCGCATTGGGAAGTACATCGACGACCCGTTTCTTTACATTCGGTAACTATTCTCAACCTTGAAAAGAGTATCGTTAATACCTCGCCCCTCCTCCCAATTTCTGGTAGATGGTGTAGAAGGGCTGTGCTTGTCAACTGCCGGTCCGTGCGTGAATGAGCGAGGGGCTTCAAATACGAGCAAGTATACACGAAGCAGGTTGCTAAATATAGACACATATAAAGTACTTATCGACGTACTGGGGGTAAGCGTGTATGGGACACCCATGCCCGCAGGCCATATGCTCTCTGGGAGGTCATCCCAGATTATAAGCTTCTCCTATCGCTTGCACATCAATAGTGCAGTCTGTACACACCTTATTAAATAATACCATCATCATTTTGGTTTTCCTCTCTCACAGAATTCTCAGAATTGTTTTAACTGAAAAACCTCTTAATCGCTTTTTGTTTTGTGTTCCGTTTGTTTTCTGAGGTCGAGTAGCCGACCTCAACCTCACAATTTGAGGTTGACGTGAGATTGAGTGAGGTCAGCAGTGGCCTCAGGAAAAGTGAGGTGAGGGCGTCTAAGGGGACCTCACTTCCACTGATAAGGTTGAGGTTGTGTGAGGTCAGCAAATTATTTTTGAGGTTGAGGTTGAGGTCCAGATTTTTTAGGTCAAATGCCCACCTCTGGTCAGTGAACGTTAAAGATCCCCAGGTGGTCGAAATTATTCCGGAGCCTTCCACTATGGCACCTCTTTCTTCTTCTTTCACTCCCTCCTTCATCCGTTTCCTTACGGTGCGGTTCATGTGTCCGCCGATATCTGAGACAGATACTGCGCCATTTCCTTTCCCAAAAAAAAAACAATTTTCAATTTCCGTCCATCTCCCCTTCTTCTGATGTTGTATATCAACAGCGACGCCGCTTACCCGAGCAAGCTCTGGTAAATTCGGAGGAGCGCCGCGCAAGCTACAGCCAATGGGAGGAAGCTCGGGTAAATTCGGAGGAGCGCCACGCAAGCTGCAGCCAATGGGAGGAAGCTAGGGTAAATTCGGAGGAGCGCCGCGCAAGCTGCAGCCAATAGGAAGAAGCTCGGGTAAATTCGGAGGAGCGCCGCGCAAGCTGCAGCCAATGGGAGGAAGCTTGGGTAAATTCGGAGGAGCGCCACGCAAGCTGCAGCCAATGGGAGGAAGCTCGGGTAAATTCGGAGGAGCGCCGCGCAAGCTGCAGCCAATGGGAGGAAGCTAGGGTAAATTCGGAGGAGCGCCACGCAAGCTGCAGCCAATGGGAGGAAGCTAGGGTAAATTCGGAGGAGCGCCGCGCAAGCTGCAGCCAATAGGAAGAAGCTCGGGTAAATTCGGAGGAGCGCCGCGCAAGCTGCAGCCAATGGGAGGAAGCTAGGGTAAATTCGGAGGAGCGCCGCGCAAGCTGCAGCCAATGGGAGGAAGCTAGGGTGAATTCGGAGGAGCGCCACGCAAGCTGCAGCCAATGGGAGGAAGCTCGGGTAAATTCGGAGGAGCGCCGCGCAAGCTGCAGCCAATGGGAGGAAGCTCGGGTAAATTCGGAGGAGCGCCACGCAAGCTGCAGCCAATGGGAGGAAGCTAGGGTAAATTCGGAGGAGCGCCGCGCAAGCTGCAGCCAATAGGAAGAAGCTCGGGTAAATTCGGAGGAGCGCCGCGCAAGCTGCAGCCAATGGGAGGAAGCTTGGGTAAATTCGGAGGAGCGCCACGCAAGCTGCAGCCAATGGGAGGAAGCTCGGGTAAATTCGGAGGAGCGCCGCGCAAGCTGCAGCCAATGGGAGGAAGCTAGGGTAAATTCGGAGGAGCGCCACGCAAGCTGCAGCCAATGGGAGGAAGCTCGGGTAAATTCGGAGGAGCGCCACGCAAGCTGCAGCCAATGGGAGGAAGCTCGGGTAAATTCGGAGGAGCGCCACGCAAGCTGCAGCCAATGGGAGGAAGCTCGGGTAAATTCGGAGGAGCGCCGCGCAAGCTGCAGCCAATGGGAAGAAGCTCGGGTAAATTCGGAGGAGCGCCGCGCAAGCTGCAGCCAATGGGAGGAAGCTCGGGTAAATTCGGAGGAGCGCCGCGCAAGCTGCAGCCAAAGGGAGGAAGCTCGGGTAAATTCGGAGGAGCGCCGCGCAAGCTGCAGCCAATGGGAGGAAGCTCGGGTAAATTCGGAGGAGCGCCGCGCAAGCTGCAGCCAATGGGAGGAAGCTCGGGTAAATTCGGAGGAGCGCCGCGCAAGCTGCCCGTGAAGCCACTCGGTTCAAGGGGCTTTAGCTCGGGTATAGTGCCTAGAATATACTGGCTAGTGTGCCGAGCGCCAGTGCTGCGCAATGGGAGTTGGTGGCGCCGTTTGCAATGTAAGCCCACCGATGGCGACAGCGGGCGCTGCTTGTCAGGAGGGTGCTGCCGCAGCAGACGACGCCGTTTTCTCGGTTATAGGAAGGCAGCCTGGTCTTGTGCGTGCGTGATTAACCCGCTTGTGCGCGTATTTTTTGTTGAACGAGGTGTATTGTTTGTTGCCCTGTGTGGCTGCTTGCACATGCAAGTCATCGCGTCCGCTCCTGCGAATAGTTCTGTGGTGATTTTGTCGGTTTTGTGCGCGAGTTCTGTGCGTGCGTGTATCCGTTCTGCGTGTTTTCACCGTGTAGTCAAATTATATGGACTGAGCTATCGATTGTTCTTTTCCCGTGCCCATCACTAAACGAGCTACATGTGACTGCACAAAAAGATGTCAAAGCCAAAGCGGCAGTGCAAAGAGAAGTCTTGTTTTGTGCCAGAATGTAAAAGCGGTATACCGCTCGCACAAGGAGCGCGTTTCCATGTTTACTGCACCATCTGATGCTACTTGCAGAATGGGAACGAAACTTCAAAAGCGAAGGCGAAAGGCTGACGCCAGCTGCTGTGGTTTGGGAGAAACATTTTGAGAGCAGTTTTATCGAGCGCATGTTCAATATCACCGTAGTAAAACCAGCGATCGCTTCCCCGCGATAAACCGCGTCTGAAGCCTGACACCATGCCTCCGATATTCGCGCATTATCTAAAGCACATTGTGCTTAAAATATCAGCAAAGAGGGAAACGACATCCGTGCGAGCAAAAGCCTCCAGCAAAGCGTCAAAGGCCACCTGCATCGGAAGCCTCCGAGTTGTGCTCGGCCATTGAGAGTGGCGAATCGGTGAGCACGGAACGATCTGGTGCCGACAACAGAGCTTATAATTGAAAAGTGCACCACACACTGTGGTTGTAAAGAAGCAAGCGCTGGTGAACTGGTGAATCGCAAAATCACTGTGAACATATATATCTGCCCTCCAGCGAGAGCTATATTCTACAACATCTCTATTCCAGTGGCATGGATGGAAGTGCCATCTGTGCCAGTGGATTAATTAGCGTACGCCTATTGGGAAGCATGACGAAAACAACTTTGCTTGATGGGCATTCAGCGGTAGCCGTGGTGTATCTGAGGGAAAGAGAGAACTCAAAACATATATAATCACAATGAGCCTGCAAAGAGGCGGAATCCTTGATCACGGAGGTTTCCTTGAGAAATCTTTGTGGTAGATGCGGCATAAAGCCGGCCGCAGGAAAGCACACTTCCAACAAAGTCATGTTTTTTGTTTTTTGTTTGTGCTGAGAAGTGTTTATTACGTACGCGGTCCGATGGAGAGTCCTATGCTTTCACTAAGTACCAAAGAATTGTGGCTGAAAGCCGGGCACGCAGAACATCTAAATAAAAGCCAGTAAAATTAACTGACGTGTTTCACCTCCTCTGTAATAGAAAATGTTGCCGAAAAAGTACTCTAGATAAAAAGTTTATGCTGTATCGACTCTAGAGCACATCTTCCCTGTTCCCTTAATCGTAAGCACCGAATGTTCGAAGCTCGAAAATGTGCTGAACTTCATCGAAGCTTTCGCGCATGCGACAAGCCCTAAATATGTAACTTCTAATCGGAGACTCAAAAGAAACACTGTAACCTGCCTCCTTGACAGCTATGGTCGCTTACGGCTTAACTAAAGCAAAGATGCAGCAGTTATTTTGCAGATGTCGCGAGAGAGCGAGACGGCATGGTCCGCATGGATGGATGGATACGGCTGAACCCTTTAAATCGGGCGGTGGCTCAAGCCACCTAGCCATGACTTGTGAAAGTTTCCTCTTGTCTTGCTTTTAGCCACCAATCAGATAACCTTCGCTTGGTTACTTCTACCCGCTTAAAATCTACTTTCCCTTCACTGTCCTTAAACCTCAATGCCTTAAGTAAATCAGCCCCACTGCCTTCCACTCTAGGGTGAAGCCCTTTACGGAAAAGTATCAAGTGTTCAGCCGCTTCTTCCTCCTCTCCGCACTCAACGCACAACGTGTCTATCTCGTGGTACCTGACTCTAAATGTCTTAGTCCGCAAAACTCCCGTCCTGGCCTCAAACAACAAAGAGCCTCCCGACTCGCAGCGCTCCACGCGGCGGCCGTCGGCATTCATCGCTCTCGGTGCCACCAAGGAGGCCCCGGTCGGCTCACTATCCAGTATATCCTAGGCACTATAGCTCGGGATAGCTCGGGATAGTGTTATACAGGAACACTAGCTCGGGAAGGGCGACAGCGCCATCTGTCCGCCGCCGCCACCTATGAATGGTAAGTAGACGCACCCAACAAATCTGGACAAAGGCATTTTAGAACGGGAAAGAGTTTATGAACGCAGTTTTTTTTTCATATATTGCAAAATTTAACTATAACAATCAATATATCCGCAAATCTCTCGTCGGCAGGCTTGCGTTTTTTTTTTCTTTCCTATTAACGTTTTTGCTATCGTCAAATGCGTTCCCCATTGGTTTTCTATGGCAGTCTGAACTGCTCGATGCGAGCGATGTATGAAGTTTAAAATTAAGATTTTGCTACACATCGGAAGAATGGGCCATTAGTTTCGATGTATCCATAACAGTGCCTTACTATTTTCCAATATTCGAAATTTTTGTTCGAGAATATTGCACATGGAATGACCAATTCTGCATATATGGGTATTAGCCCACCAAATGTATCGCGCCATTCAGCTTAACTGTCCTCTCCAATTGAAGAATGACAACCTGCTTTTGCACGTCTACTCGGTTTAACTACTTTAAACACCTGCCACTTATCTCGTTTCTTCGAACCACGAGAGTGGTTGATGCTTTATTCCACTCGAAGTGAACGGTCTCGCGTTAACGAGGTACGGCGTAATTCTGGAAAATACTTTGGCACTGTGTACGTGATTGGTGGCAAGCAGAAAGCGTTGCATTTACAGTCGTTGATTTCTACGCGGTACATTCAATAAACTCACCAGTCTGTGACAGTCTCTACCATCCGGCGTGATCTTAAGTATCACGCATGATATCTTGCCCCTCAAAGAATCAGCTGACGAGCAACGCAGGTGAATGAAAGAAGCAGATGATTGATCTGGACTAAAAACACCACTCAACTCCAAACTAAGTGATGTGGATGCAGCAGGACGTGATCACAATTGTTTCCGCGTGATTTATATCTTTTGCCCGCCACTACTGTCAAAACAAAAACACGCTGCAATTTGGGCGATGCTTGCCAGCGGCTATTTCCTTGCGAACAATTAGGTTCGCGATCACGCGCCGCTTCATTGTAGAACGTATGACACTTC
The DNA here is from genome assembly GCF_052857255.1 of Amblyomma americanum. Classification (NCBI taxonomy): domain Eukaryota; kingdom Metazoa; phylum Arthropoda; class Arachnida; order Ixodida; family Ixodidae; genus Amblyomma; species Amblyomma americanum. Next base: position 16,406,695 of record NC_135506.1, on the reverse strand, counting down.
TTGAAAGGAAATGCGCAAAACGTGCTTACGTTGCTTTTCGCGCCCAAAAATGTGGGCTTTTCTACGATCGTCACCGCGCAAGAATGACTCAGTTTATCAGATTTCTCTCCGCACGAAAGAAATATATGACATTTGATTCTGACGAAACCTCAGTAGTCTTGCAGGCATTACGAAATCGGGGTGTAAAAGAGCAATATGTCAAGACACTGGAAGGTATTTATAGAGGCTGCACAGCTGTCATAGTCCTCCATAACTAAAGTAATAAAATCCCAATAAGGAAGTGTCTGAGGAAAGGACACACGTTCTCTGCAATTCGAGTCACCGCGCGTGTTTACACGAGGTAGTTCAGGTACCTGTATTGCCACCAGTTGGGGATAAAAGTCAATGGAGAATCCCTTAGTTATCTACGATTCGCTGATGACATTGCTTTGCTGAGTAACTCAGATGAAAAATTGCAAAACATGATCAATGATTAAGGCAGGTAAAACAGAACGGTATACCTAAAATTAATATACAAAGAACTAAAGTATTGGTACCCGACCGCGGCGGCCGCGTTTCGATGGAGGTTGGTTTAATAATTGTTTTTTTTGGGGGGGGAGGAAATGGCGCAGTATCTGTCTCATAATCGTTGGACACCTGAACCGCGCCGTTAGGGAAGGGATAAGGGAGGGAGTGAAAGAAGAAAGGAAGAAGGAGGTGTCGTAGTGGAGGGCTCCGGAATAATTTCAACCACCTGGGGATCTTTAACGTGCACTGACATCGCACAGCACACGGGCGCCTTAGCGTTTTTCCTCCATAAAAACGCAGCCGCCGCGGTCGGGTTCGAACCTCCCTCCCTTATCCCTTCCCTAACGGCGCGGTTCAGGTGTCCAACGATATATGAGACAGATACTGCGCCATTTCCTTACCCAAAAAATCAATTATTGTTATTATTAACCCGGGAACTCCGGATCAGTAGTCGAGCGCCCTAACCACTGAGCCACCGCGGCGGGTACGTTTCGATGGAGGCGAAATGCAAATGCGCTCGTGTGTTGTGCGATGTCAGCGTACGTTAAAGATCCCCATGTGGTCGAAATTATTCCAGAGCCCTCCACTGCGCCTCTTCTTTCTTCCTTTCTTCTCTCAGTCCCTCCTTTATCCCTTCCCTTACGGCGCAGTTCAGGTGTCCGCCGATATGTGAGACAGACACTGCGCCATTTTCTTTCCCCAACAACCAATTTTCACTTTCTAAAGTAATGGCCGACAGTCTCGGAAGGCAGTAGGTGTTTACGATAGGCATCCAGGCGCTGGAAGAGATAAGGGAATGCGTTTACCAAAAAACACCAACTAGCTCAGACACAAGTCCTTCTACTAAAATAGGCAGTGACCGCGGATACGGACCACAAGAGGGAAATAGCTAGAAGATTAAGAGTGGGGTGGAGAGCATTTGGCAGGTACTTTCACATCATGAATGGCAGTTTGCCAGAATCCCTGAAGAGAAAAGTATGTAACAGCTGTACGTACCTTACCAGTACTCACTTTTGGAGCAGAAGGGGAGGCTAACGAAACAGTTGAACTGAAACAGGGCAACACAGCGACCCATCGAAAGGAAAATGATAAGTGCAAGTTAACAGACCGGAAGAGGGCAGACTGGGTCAGGGATTAAACACGGGTTAGTGAATCCTAGTCGAAATCAAGAGGAAGAAATTGGAGGCAGGGCATGTAACGCGAAAGAAATTAAGATAACCGATGGTCATTAAGCCAGCAGGCTGGATTCTAAGACAAGGTAAACATAGGAGGAGGCGGCAGGAAGTTAGGTAGGCGGATGAGATCGGGCAGTCTGTGGGGATAAGCTGGCCGCAGCCGGCACTCTACCATGTTAATTGCAGAGATGTGGGAGAGGCCCTTGTCGTGCAGTGAATTAGGTCAGTGCGATGGTGATCAAAAGGGTAGGTGCACCTTTTCTTTCAAGAACTATTGGAAAGCAGCGGACATTACTGCTAAGATCATTCGAACTGTCCGCACATTTCGTTGCCCGCGTGGTGTGCAATCGCAATCGTATTGCCAGTCCTTGCGTCACCAGGAAAGCGAACGTGGTGTCACTCCGTGACATCCGCGCTCCTCGTCTGACCCACGTACACGACACGAGAGCCCGGAACCCGACAAGACTACTCCTTGCGTGGACCTCAAGTGGTCTGTTGTCTGTCAGCGTACTACACTACACTTGAGACGCGACACACAGTTTCTCATCGGCCTCCGCGTGCATTTTCGGGGGACCACCCGCAGAATTGCTGTGGACATATGGAGGCTTGAAGTGTAGTCTGTTTTCTGTAGAAGTATTGCGCAAGCGTTGAGACAGTTCCTCCTTGGCAACACTGCGTTTGCCAGCAAGAACACAACCTAGAAAAAAGCGGTGTTCTGGTGGAGCCCGCACGCGTGTTTGGAGTTCGTCACCCACGGTTTTCCGAACGATAGCGTCGCAGAGAGAAACACGGGCTTATCGGTGGCAAGCCCCTTCCGCGAGCAGCGCGTTTTCGCGACAGAAAGGAGGAGGATAAGCAGACGTAGGAGGAGGAAAGTTTCAAAGCAAAAGCTCGTGGAAAGGAGGACGCGCGCACCTCTTCCCGCCTCTCTGCGGCTGGAAAGCGCATCGGGCCGGTCGGGCTGGACGAGACCTGAGTGTAGCGTATTTTCTCGAGTATAAGCAGACTCGAACGTGGGTTGACATTTGAACCGGTCTTACCACGAGTTCTAAAGAGACGTTCTTTTCTCACTCTTTCCTTTTTTGTTTTGTAAGCGTGAAATATTCATAAGCTCGTCAACTGTCTTTTGACAGTGCCTTCGGAGGCTATCATTAAAAGCCATCATCATCATCAGCCTGACTACACTTACTGTAGGGCAAAGGCCTCTCCCATGTCTCTCGAATTAACCCTGTAATTTGCCAGCTGCACCCACCCTTTGCCTGAAAAGTTCTTAATCTCATCCGCCCACATAGCCTTCTGCAGCCCCCTGCTAGCTTACTTTCTCTTCGAATCCCTTAAAGACCAGTGGTTATCTTACCTTCGCATTGCATACCCAGCCCCAGCCCATTTCTTCCTCTTGATTTCGACTAGGATCTCATTAACCCTCGTTTGTTCCCTCACGCACTCTGCCCGCTTCCGGTCTCTTAACGTTACACCTGTCATTTTTCTTTCCATGGCTCGCTGCGTTATCCTTAACTTAAGCTAAACCCTTTTCGTTAGCCTCCACGTTTCTGCCCCGTAGGTGAGTACCGGTAAGATGCAGCTGTTGTACACCTTTTTCTTGAGTGATAATGGTAAACTACCATTCTGATCTGAGATATCCTGCCATATGCGCTCCACCCCATTCTTATCCTTCTAGCTATTTCCCTATCATGATCCGGATCAGCTTTCACTACCTGCCCTAACTAGACGTATTCGTTTACCACTTCCAGCCCCTCGCTGCCAATTGTGAGCTGCTGTTCCCTTGCTAGACCATTGAACATTACTTTGTTTTTCTGCATGTTAATTTTTCTGCATGTTAATCTGCCAAACCCTGCTGTGTCACTCTAGCAGGTAAAAAGGGATTAACTTCGACGCCATTGGAATCGGTCGACGCCATTGGCTGGAGGGCATCCTTTGAGGGGCATCTGCAGCTTAGTTCTTGAGTTGCAGAACCTTGGCGGTCCTGGTATACGGACGCATCATGCATCCCTGCGCACATTTCACTACACGTCGTCTTTGGTCACGAAGCCAGTTGAGTTACAAAGCGTGATTGTTTAGGGAAATGTAAAATTAGGTTATAACGTTTTTCTGCCGAGAATCAAAAGCGAAGAATCGTCCAGAAACCGATAGATACCAAAATTTTAACAAAAAAAAAAGCGCAAGCACTCTAACACAGACTGACAACCGCAGGCGTCGACATCCGCTCCTACAGACTGCGCACGAACACAAAACCGGATATGAGGGCCCCGCGTTGGCCGTGCCTCCACGTTGTTCTCAGAAAACCGAAGTGACGCTCATCATTCCCGTGTTTCTCTGAAATGCAAGCTTATAAAGAATTAGAGAAAAGAACGGAAGGGTTGAACAGAGGTAACTGTTTCGCAAATGGCTTGGTATGCTTTCTTCTTACCACCTCCATTGTGGTTCGCGCGGACCAGTGCAAGAAACTCGGTGCGTGGACGCGGAGACCGCAACAGGGGCGTGGGGGATGTGGCTTTTTTTTTCTTCTTTTTTTTTGAGAGCGCATGCCGCGCGAAATCATGGCATGCATACCTGCGAAGTGGCCGCATTCCTGAGGCGTGCTTTGAAGCTTTGTCAACCGAGCAGCTCTGTTCAGAGCGAAATGGCTCTCAGCTGCTTGCTTTTTGCGGCGAAGATCGCCAGCCTGCTTCAACCTTTCTAGTACGTCTTTTTTTTTTGCATGCTTTTAAGTAAAAAAATGGCACCAATAAAAAAAAAACGGTGGAAATGGGGCCGATTAACAGCCCATCGTACTTTGCAGGGAAAAGGCTGTTACCAACGTGGAACCCAGGCGTTCACGTCAATATTAATAATAATAATTGATTTTTTTGGGGAAAGGAAATGGCGCAATATCTGTCTCATATATTGTTGGACACCTGAACCGCGCCGTAAGGGAAGAGATAAGGGAGGGAGCGAAAGAAGAAAGGAAGAAGGAGGTGCCGTAGTGGAGGGCTCCGCAATAATTTCGACCACCTGGGGATCTTTAACGTGCACTGACATCGCACAGCACACCAGCGCCTTAGCGTTTTTCCTCCATAAAAACGCAGCCGCCGCGGTCGGGTTCGAACCCGGGAACTCCGGATCAGTAGTCAGTGCACGTTAAAGATCCCCAGGTGGTCGAAATTATTCCGGAGCCCTCCACTACGGACCTATTTGTTCCTCTCTTCTTTCACTCCCTCCTTTATCCCTTCCCTTACGGCGTGGTTCAGGTGTCCAACGATATATGAGACAGATACTGCGCCATTTCCTTTCCACCAAAAACCAATTATTATTATAGTCGAGCGCCCTAACCACTGAGCCACCGCGGCGGGGTTTGCGTCAAGCTCAAAAATTGCTTTTCATGGGAGAGGGGATATCGTGGGGGGGGGGGGGGGGGGGGGGGCTTGTTGTACGATGGGTTGCTCGGGATTCTTGAGTGAAGCGCGTGACAAGACGAAGTGTGCCTAACAACTTTGCTTGCCAGGTTCTTCGACTAGATATTCTTTCATCAGTCACCACGTATAGATGACAGACAGACCAGTGCATGCGCGCGCAATTGCTAACACACCGGCATTTGGCTCGCCCAGTAACTTGCTCCTCGATTGTTCCGTGATATGCCCGTTGTCGGCAATTGCTTGTGAATCCGGACAGTAAAAAAAAAAAAGGAAAACTTCGCGAGCCGTGCTGTATACGTCAGCTTGCTTCCGAGTGCAAGGTCTGCATCCCCCGTACGAAGCCCCGTCTCCAGGATCTTCACGTCAGCGCCGCCGACTATCCTATCGGCGGCAGGAAATAGACGGCTTCCAGGACAAAAGGCGGCATTCGAAACAAATTCTTCTGCAGGAAGTCAGCGTGCGAGAAAAAGGTGCGTAATGTTTACGCCTCGAAAACAAGGCATGCCTGACCTTTGTCTTTGCAAGGATCGAGCCGGAAACGCGGATGCAACCACCCATTCGTGTCCATGGTGCCCCCGAGCAACTGCATTTGCGGGGCTGTAATGACAAAAGGTTGAGTGAAGGCGTGAGGCAAAGTACCGTAATTTCCGGAACGCAGTCCGCGGTCGGTGCATTTTTTTTAATATTAAAAGTTTACGCGGTCCTTGACTACCGTAACGCGTGCGCGTAGTTTTGTCGATATCGCGAACGGCCATCTACCTTCATATTTCCGCCCTAAGTAATTACTTAGACGTTTGTGTCAGCAGTCGGAGGTCATTTTGTCTGCACTGATGTTGGCGATTGGGCTTACCTATCGACGGATTTCGACCGCTCGTACTAATGGAAACACAGAAGAAAACCTTTCCACAAGTTGCGAATTTTGTGGTTTTGGATATGGGCGTTCGATGTCGTACGCAAAGAGGAAAACTAGTTCGAAAACAGAAAAACAAAAATCATGCTTGTCACAAATATTATCATAACAATCAAAAACATCGATGTCTTCCCAACAACATTCTTAAAGAAGAAAATGCGATGGCTTTTAAGTTGCTTTCTATGGTGTCTACAGTTAATGTCTAATGTACTCTTTACGATTTTTCCCGCCGAAATTCTGGTTGACACCGGTTCGATTGTGTTTATGTTGTATGCATGAGTCATCCTTCTAGAATATTCGAGTACTTTCCATTGTATTATCCTAAGGGATTACACTAATCCGAACTACTAATCCAACTTAATCCGTATTCTGGGGTAGGCTTACTTCCAAAGTTTCGGGGGTCCTTTTGTCGTGGGCCCATTGCTAACTTTAGGGGCACAACTGCCATGGTGGGCAGGTTGGGATGACGTCACAGTCACGTTACCTCTCTCGTCCAATCAGGATAGACCATCAACGCAGCTTGTGCTGACGTGACAAGGTCACGTGACTTCTCTCGACCAATCAGATAATTTCGTGGTGGAGACACCGAAAACCACATGACGATGCCCTCAATGATATCGCATTAATAAATGCTAAAACATTGTTCCTTCTCACATTTCTCAATGCTGAGAACTGTATGTGAGTTCCGGTTTACAGTAGCAGAAGTTGAGACCAACAACCCATCGTTAAATGGGTGGACAGCTTTGAGAATTCATGGCAGTATGTGGGACGTCCGCTGTGACTTCGATTTCGAGTGAGCAGTGGCAAATTGTGGGATTGGCTTTTTGGTTTACAGCCCTCTTTTCTTGCACTAGCCCTGAGTAGTGGACACGTGTTACTTGCTGCCAGGGAATACGGGAGCTGGAAGGGCGTTGTTGAACGGTAAGTCAAAATGTGACTGCACTTAAAGTATTGATGCCAGTAGAGAACTCCGATCTATTTCGCTGCATGGTTTCAACCGCCGTAAGGCCGGAAAACGGAGGTTAGCCTGTACCAAACCGTCACCTAACCCCATCTAAACATGGTGCGTGTTTAAGTTATATTCTTAACGACAGTACTGTAGAACTAACAACATACAAGCACCTTGGCGTGCACCTTCAGTTTGACCTAACATATGGCATCACCATATCGACCGCACACTAGCGTTTGCCAACCGCTCACTTAGACGTGACCTTAGACACGCCCCAATACACGTTAAAAAACTGGCTTATATAACTCTAATACGCCCTAAAATCGGATATGCTGCGGCCATTTAGGACCCTAAACAAGCTTACGTTATCAATACCATCTAATCCTTGCAGAACCGCGCTGTTGGCTTCATATTTTCAGACTACTCACCATTCGCAAATGTTACAGCATAAAAAAAAAGTGCCAAACTCGAAGATTTGTCACATCACCGTAAACTTGCTCGTTTAACACTTTTCCGTAAGCTTTATCACCACCCATCTCTTCGAGGAGATTTGTTTCAGCCACATCATGTCCCGTCATCCACAGGGATGATCAGGGCAGCACCAAAGGGCCGACGGCGTGGCTGTGCGGAGCGCGTTGCTTCAGATGGCTTGAGAACTACGTTTTGGGAATTATGGATAATTCAAGCAGTTTTGAACAGTGTGGACTCTCACCGTACACGTTCGATCCATCAGCAGCTTTAGAAAACGTCGGAACCAACGATGCCGCGGAGTGCACCTGCAGCGAAATTCAAGTCGCGACATTTTAATAATATAATAATAATTGGTTTTTGGGGAAAGGAAATGGCGCAGTATCTGTCTCATATATCGTTGGACACCTGAACCGCGCCGTAAGGGAACGGATAAAGGAGGGAGTGAACGAAGAAAGGAAGAAAGGGGTGCCGTAGTGGAGGGCTGCGGAATAATTTCGACCACCTGGGGATCTTTAACGTGCACTGACATCGCACAGCACACGGGCGCCTTAGCGTTTTTCCTCCATAAAAACGCAGCCGCCGCGGTCGGGTTCGAGCCCGGGAACTCCGGATCAGTAGCCGAGCGCCCTAACCACTGAGCCACCGCGGCGGGTCTGTTGGAAAGCTCGACTGATACGTATGTTTTGCGTAGGTGCATGCGCGTGCATATCTTTTGTGTAGGTGCATGTGCAAGTGGCAATAAAAAATGTGTCGAAATGCTGTTGTGTACCGCTGGTGCATAAAAGCCTGGCCATCAACTTCTTGTAACGCCTGTAAACATGATCAAATTCAGATCACCGGCATGCTTACTCGAGTCGCGCGAGGTAAAGCATTTGTTTGTTCATTTATTTATAGCGAAGTGCCTAATAACAATCGAAGGACTTTTATAACTACAATAGAATGCCAAACTGGATGAGCTGGTGTGGATTCACTGATGTACTGCAGCGCTAAGAGACGAGACGTTGGTTATAGTGCTTAGCTGCTGACCCAAATGACTCGGGTTCGATGCCGGCTGCGGCGGTCGCATTTCGATGGAGGCGAAAGAGGCCCGTCTGCTGTGCGATGTCAGTGCACGTTTAAGAACCCCACGCGGTCGAAAGTAGCTATAATATTCCACTATGGCGCCCCGTATAGTCTGAGTTGCACTGGGACGATAAACCCCATTAAATTCAAAAGATTAACTCCAGAAATTAAGGGTTTAGCGGTGTTGTGAAATCCAAGAACCATATATACGAAATTTTTTACCATTTTTTTAGTTATCTAGAACAGGATTTTAGATCTCCGGAACGGAACAAATAAATATTCAAAATTTTAAACCACATAGGCAATAAAATAATACAAATCCGTACACAAATGCTTAGATGAAACAATGTGAAAACGACATAAGCACTCTCAGAAGTACGACGTCGCACCCACAACATACACACACGCACGAAAAAAAAAACTAGAAACAAAATTTACGCGCTGATGAACCACAGATGCGCATACCAAACGAAGACTGAAACTTCAAATGCTAGCTCCAAGACCTTCACAGTAGGCCATTTCCTTTGACTCATTGAGCGCATTCCTTCCCTCTAGACATAAAGCAACTCCTGACTTCTGCCAGTGATGGCATGTTCAAAACACCCCAGTCAGAGTAAAGCCCTTCCCATTTCACACTCATGAATTCAGGTCCACAATGTACTCTTTTTAAGTAGACTGTGTGCATGATCAAGCATGCACGATCTCCAAGTAAAGCGATAAAATATCTTCGGTACCTTGACTGCAGTATATTTATAGCTGTTATGACGTTGGTAAACACAGCAGTATGTCGAGCGCCCATAATAAACTAATTTTGTTTTCGTCTTCGGACGAAACACCATACCGCTCGCCTCGCTCACTGCAAACTGAACAAGAGAGCTGCGTTCGCTGCGTCCGCCTTTCGCCACCGCTGTTAACCAGATGGCGCCACTCGCGCGCGCCAAACTGCAGCGCACGGAGCCCATAGCTAGGTTTGGTCCAGGTTGGCAAACGATTTATCCTGCGACTTTCATCTTTCTGGGAGCCCCCGCGAAGGCTCACTGGTTGTGCTGCTTGGCTGCTGGCCCGAAAGACGCGGGTTCGATCCCGGCCGCGGTGGTCGCATTTCGATGGAGGCGAAATGCTAGAGGCTCGTGGGCTGCGCGATGTCAGTACACGTTAAAGAACCCCAGGTGGCTGAAATTTACGGCGTCCCTCATAGCCTGAGTCGCTTTGGGACGTTAAACCGAATGAAACCAAACGATTCTTCCTGGAAGTTCGTTAGGCTTAGTCGTCTGGATAAGTTGCACATGAAGGATTTGAAGGCTTCGTCTGGTTTCAAAATGCAATGCTAATAATGGCTGGGGTAGACATGCTTGTACAAAACATCAATTCGATATCCCTCAGTAAATTAACAAGGGAGTAATAAAACTTTAAGATGGATTGCAGCAACGCCTCATTGATGTCGATGTTGCTGACCGTACAGGAGCTTTGAGAAAGCCTGCTCGTTTGTACAGCCCCCGTGTCGCCACCTGACCTGTGTAAGCCAGGTGGATGCTATGCATAGCCCACTATTGTGACGCCCCTGAGGTGACGTGCCGGCCATAATTAGCTACAGAAGACTTTGTGCTTCAATTTCAGGCTGACTTACAGGATTTTCAACAGCGGTAACTTTAAGCCAAAAATGCCGAAAAAGATTTTCTACGAAACAGTTCATACGACTCTTGATGCAATTAGAAAAGTGAATATGAAGAGTAAACGAACAAATGTACGAAATATTCGAGTCGAGAAATATGGCTGAACAAAACGTTGAGAAAAGCTTGGACGACGCTGAAGGTACACTTGAGAGCATAATGCGATAGCATTACAGATGCTCTTCCCGAGCTCCCATAAGGCTCATTTTATAACAGTTTCTTCTGGAAGCTGTCTATTTCTCGACCAGTGAACTGATGCGCTTTGCCCTAGTGGGTGGGTGGCAATCCCACTGAATTTATTTGAACTAATTTCATTGCCACCTGCCATGGTGGGAAGATTGCCCAAACCCGGTGGACAGGCTGCCACCTGCCATTGTGGCAGGTGGGCTACCTGATTTTTTTTGAAGCATGGACGGCAGGACACCGGCGTTTCTCATGAACGGTACCTCCAATGCAGTAGCAATAATATGCCGAGGAATGTAATCTACGCGCCCCGCAGCAAAGGTGCTGAGTAGCGACAGTTCCTCTGGGAAAAGGGGTGCACTCGTGCTAGATCTTAGGCACGAACTTTTCTCGGGAGAAGCTCCCTCCCCCTAGATAGTGGCCTGTGCCCGTCCGACTCTGGCGCCGGCCGGCTCGGTGGCCTACATAAGGCCGGTATTACGTAGCCATCGGCACTATGAATAAACAAACAGTGTAGCTCTCGAACGTCGGCGTCGGTGGTTCAGTGGTAGAATACTCGCCTGCCACGCGGGTGGCCCGGGTTCGATTCCCGGCCGACGCACATTTTGTACCTTTTTTTTCTTTTCGCAGACTGTAACACCAACACCTATTAGTTGATAGATTAATTGGGACGCGGATCAATACTTTCTCCAAACCAATTATTTTATTTGATTTATTCAATTTCTTTCATGGCTAACCATGGCGGCTGCGGTTAGGGCGCTCTACTACTGAGCGGTGGACCAGGTTTCGGTCCCGGCAGCGGCGGTCGCATTTCAATGGAGGCGAAACACAAAAGGCGCCCGTATGCTGTGCGATGTTAGTGCTCGTGAAAGATTACCGGCCGGCTACAGGGTTCTAGAAGGTCGAAATTTATCCGAAACCCTCCACTAAGGCACCTATTCCACTCTTTCTTCTTTCCCTCCAAATTCACCCCTTCCCTCACTGCTCAGTTCAAAGACACAGTTACTGCAGTTTTTCTATCTTTAAATCCGCCTCTTCTATCGCACGTCACCAGTGGAGGGGGAGACGGTGAAGGATTGCTGATACTGTAGAAGCTTGGGCAAGTTGGTGTGACGTGGTATTTCAGCAGCGCAGGGGACAAAGGACGTGACAAGTGCACAGAAGACACGGCGCTGAACTTACAACTGGTTTATTGAGGTGATTTTCACTACTTTAATACAGTGGCAACCAATCTCAAATGAAAAGACAGATACACAAAACAGATTGACGAAGATGACAATTCCTGAGCACAGGTCTACAGTGGCACAAGACCAGCTGCGCACGTTTTTCGATTCTCATCGAAGAAACGTAGTTCTTTATCAGACAGAGCTATTGAGGCAACGCTTACGCATTCATCTTGGAATTTATGGATTTCATGAGCATCAATGATTTCACGAGTGATTTTTGTTCTATTATCTGACAGCACTCGACACTGAGTGAAGGACTGTCGACGGCGAATTTAAAATGCCAATTTTGTTTTAATTGAAGCACATCATTACTATGTGAGAAGGTAGATCTTCATGACTGTTCGCCCTTCTCATTGGCTAGGAGCGAAACCCGCCCCCCCCCCCCACACACACACACTTATGAAGTCCACGGGGGGGCCCTTTAGACCAATTCTTCAGATGCGCTGGTGGCGGCTGATAGTAGTGGTACATTGTGGCGGTGCGCGGTAGCGTTATGCTAAAATACTCTTTTGATAAATACACCTCCCCACCCCGTATTTTTCCTTGAGACATCTCACTCCCAAGCAAGTTCATACCTTACACGGATCACAGAAGGTATTTTACCAGGTAAATTTGGCAAGATCCGCCGTTATTGGTCAGGAAGTTATCACGTGATCCAGGAGAGCTGACTGGCGTCAACAGGTTGTGTTACGCTCGGGCCGACGACGTGCGTAAACTTCGCAAAACGTACCTGATACAGCAGTCGCTGTGAGTAGAATGTGACCTTCGTCAGACCGGCAGGGAAACTGGCGCTGCTTTGGTGCGGGTGTAGCGGCCAGTCAAAACAGCCTGCATTGCCAATATAAATATCACAGTTAAAATTCTCTTGCTTACTGAATGATCTAAATGTACTGTGGCGTCGTCCCGAGGACATAATCTGGAGGACTTTTTGGACGTTACGTTCTACGGAGGTCATTCCACAATTCAAGAGATGCAAAGAGGTTTGATACAAGGAATCCGAAACAATACAAGGCATTTAATCCACATTCATCCTAAGGATGCCCCTGGAAGACATTTAGGATACAACTTTCTGGGACACGAACCAAATACATAAAATAGGCTTAGAAGTAAGAGGTGAGTGGCTTCTCTGCAAACACTATTTATTACGTAACAGTATATGCAGCGGAAAGACTGGCGAATAATAAATCTGGTGCTTCTTCGGCCACACGAGGAACACCTTCGTATTACATACGGAAGTTCTCGAGAAAACAATGCCCTCTATCTACAACCCGCGTGACTCGTGAAGTGTTTGCGTGAACTGAAATTCCGATCGCCGCTCGTCAAACATCTATAGTTGCCCGTTATCCTATCGGCGGCACGTGCTCCGGTAAATCCTATCCTTGAAAAACCAAAGCCGTTAAACGTTCAGGAACGCTGCAAAGCATGATGTCAGGAGTCCGCCACGCCTGCGATAACATCCTTCTCACGGTGGGAATACCCGGCTGGCACTCGATGTTGCCGGGACGCGCTGTAAGTATCGAGCACCCGCGCCCTCTCCCGACGATCGTCTCTCTCATTTCTTCCGAAGTCAAGGCCCCTTCCGTTTTTAACCGAATTACGTCTGCGGCGCTTCTTGTAGTTTTCTGTTCCGAGGCGCGCGTGTGCTAACTTGAGAACTGTGCCCATGCTCGCATACCCACACACCACTTCACGACGCGCCAAACGATCGGCGCGATTGCATCGCCGACAAGCAATCGCAAGCGCCACTCCAACGCGGCAAAGAAACACACGAGAAGCTGCCGCTGCCGCACTTTCTTCCTGTTTCAGGTTTTTCTTTATCTCGCGCTGGACGCACAACACGCCGCGTCGGAGAGCGTGCGTCTGCGTCGGTGTCCATTCATCGCCGAGCGCTAAGAGGAGGAGGCGGTGCCGTTTTTCTGACGTCGACGTTACGTCACTGGCGTCGTCCGTTTCCGCAGAAACTTTCTCTCCTCTCCCTCTAGTATAAAGATGGCGGCCTCCATGGCCGTTCTTTCATTCGCGCGTCGTCTGCTGTTGCCGCTCGAGCGCGTGCGCTTTCTCAGTGCTACTGCCGCGCCAACCGAATATTCGTCGGTGGCGTCCGTGCAATTTCTGTCCCAGTTCGCGGTCCCAATCTCATTGAGTCAAGACGGAGCACTCCAGGGCAGGATTTTTCCGCACCCGAAGAAGAAATGGTGAAAAGAACGGACGAGGTACGTGAGCATCGGCACTGAACTTGCGAACTCTTGTGTTGTCGCCTTCTTCCAGGCAGCTGAATCGGACGAGCAAATAAAACGCAGAAGTCACATTCATTTCCTTTTTTGGAATGAATGAAACGAATGGGCTCGAATATAATGAAAAGCCCCTGCCCTTTTTTTTATCTGCTTGTTGTAAACAATGCGTGTCTTACGGGACAACCAAATGAGACAATCCGGGCAAAGTCTAATGCATCGACGATAACGAACAGGTTCACTTCCGCTAGAGATTGTAACGTCGCGAAATCTTAGCGGACTGTCTATGTTACAGTGATTTCGGGCAGTCTGAACCTAAACCGAAAAAAAAAGGCTAAAAAAATCATGCTAATAACGCTATTCGTTCGCTCCAACAACAAGCAGATCTGCTGATAACCGCCCCCTCGTTTCAAAGGCATATCCATATGTGTTAGTCAGTTACGAAAGAAAGGCAAAAATAAAACTTGTACGCTACTTTCACATTGGCATAGCGCCCGTAGGGTCCACAGCCATTTCCCATAAGGTTTGGGGAAGAAGGCTAATTTGCTTCAGATAAAGAAAAAAGTTATAAGAACTGTCGATGATAAGCTCAAAATAGTGCTTCATGAAAGTCTGCTCGGCTCCCGAAACAGCAGAACGGCGAAGGCCAAGCCAGTGAGTGGCTATAACGAGTTACTGTGTAAACCTGTTTGTGGTCCGTGACGGCCGGTTTTGCTTTCCTGCCAGTCGGCCGAACTGACACGTGCTGGAGCTTGCCAGAAAGCGCGGTAATCGGCGGACGTAAACCCGTCCAGGTATTATATAACAGCAGAAACAAAATAATTTCCCGGTATAAACAGCCTACGCAGTAGCTCTTAACGTTGGTATGCAGGAGCGAAGGAATTTTGAGCGCTTTTCCCGGGCTGTTGCTGTTGTTTCGTCTGCTCTGAACGCGTCTTGGCCTCAGCCATGAAGAATTAGCATGCAGGAGGGGGGTGTCTTGGCGCTCGCTCATATGGGTAACGTTCATTTCAAGTAGCTGACCTGCTTTTATTTCTTTCCTCGTTATTTCGTTTTATTTCGGACTTTTTCTGTCTTTCTTTCGTTCTCTTCTCAAGAAATGATCTCGTTGGTTTTTCCGCACGGCTGCTCTTTTCAAACCCCGAGGAACCATAGCGGCCGCGTTTTAAACATGGCCAAGAACGTGTCTGCAGGAGAGGCCTGGCTTTTCATTTTTTTTTAAAAAATCGCTAGCTGCGAAAGGCTGAGGCTGTCTGAGCACCATTATTCTGCAAAGTGTCTCTGCGCATTGGTATTTTTATTCGCTAGCTGGCGTAATGACAGCTTTGTCGCAATGCCACTGATTCCTGTTCTGGACGCGCTCTGGCGATTTCGCTGAAAAAACCTCGTGACGAAATTTCTTTCCTTGAAAAGCAAACGAGAAGATAACCCTTTGCAGCAAGCCATTCGGCATGTTTTTCTCTATCACTAATAGGCCCCCTTCGTGTTCTGTGCGTTTTTACAAGCGCAGGTGTTTAGGTCGACGATATACGCAACTTCGGCTAAAAAAAAAAATATTGAAACATTGTTGAGCAACCCGCCGCGGTGGCTCAGTGGTTAGGGCACTCGACTACTGATCCGGAGTTCCCGGGTTCGAACCCGACCGCGGCGGCTGCGTTTTTATGGAGGAAAAACGCTAAGGCGCCCGTGTGCTGTGCGATGTCAGTGCACGTTAAAGATCCCCAGCTGGTCGAAATTATTCCGGAGCCCTCCACTACGGCGCCTCTTCTTCCTTTCGTCTTTCACTCCCTCCTTTATCCCTTCCCTTACGGCGCGGTTCAGGTGTCCAACGATATATGAGACAGATACTGCGTCATTTCCTTTCCCCAAAAACCAATTATTATTATTATTACATTGTTGAACTTTTGAGCTATTTATCATTAATCAAATGCCTCCCAATACTTTTTGAAGCAATTTTTTTTTTATTTTGATGCAAATGATCTAATGCATCATTAAAGTCTCAGTAAAGGATACGTACCACATTTTTGTTCTTTTTACGAAGTCATTGGTACAGTTTCGCACGTCTTTTTTCTACTAACTTTTTAGTCAAAATGGTTTTCAAGTGATGTCATTCAATGCCTTGAGTCATTCTGAGTCAAGGATGGTCATTATCGAAGATACATGTGTCTTCTATACTATCTTTTTATACATTTTGTGCATGGGTACAGGCTAGCGCTTGCTAAAAACGAAAACACCGGCGTATCGCATCGAAAAGGTATTTTGATTGTATCTGGAATTTTAACGATACTCGATACGAAAAAAAATACAATGTGAGGCAGATTTTCAGACTGCCATGAGTCAGACCAGGACCAGGCGACAGCGCATCGAGGAAAGGGATAGAGTATAGTTAGAAAGAGATGATGCCAATGCCGTTCGCCCGGCCAGTCTTTTTCTCTTTTTGTTTGGCAAATAGACCACACATACCCCCTTACGAAAATTTCTTTGTACAGTCTATAGACTGTCCACAAACATCTGTCTATAAAGTCTATAGACTCTCTATGAACAAACCCTAGAGAATAGTGTATTGGAAATGCAAATCCTCTAGATAGTCTATAGAGAATCTAGATTTTTGGCCATACACTTTCAGTTGGCTTCCGTCTATAGACAGTCTATAGACTATGATTAGACAAAACGAAATATCTATAGGAAGACATTAGAGTATATAAGAAGTCTATATACTTATATACTCTATATTCGATGACAGAAGGGACGAGGATACAGGCTCACCTTAGGGTTGCAACAACACCCCTTCACCGCTATTTCAAGCTGCGGTGGTTGCCAACAGAAATGGAAGACTTTCTCCGTCATGTTCAAGAGCTCGCAGTCGCGCACTCTTCCACGCACGGGTGATTGGGGTCATCAGCGTCAAATGCTCCAGCTGACGCGTTCCTTTCGTTCGGAGAGGCAAGCGCTACAACGAGAGGTGTTAGTGAAAATTTAGTTTCTTAACTACACCACCAGGATAGTCAAGTCGACGTGGCCAAATTCTTCACTCATATCCGCTGATAAAATGCACATTTATAAATACAACACGGCACCGTGCTCATCTCCTCTTGTACAGAGCGTTTTTTCATTTTATCACTGGCAGTTCGCGGCGGCCTCCCCCTAATGGTGCTCAGTTATTCTACCCGGGGGGAACAGAGACGAATGTGTGCCACTCTACGAGTCATTGCTCCATCCCCTTATAAAAATGGTCTATAGACAGTCTACAGACCTCTTATAGACTCTCTTGCTTTCTTATAGATATTTCATTTTGTCTACTCATTCTCTCAGACTGTCTATAGACAAAAGTACTAAACGTGCATGGCCATAAATCTATCGATTGTCTGTAGACTGTCTGTAGAATTTGTATTGCCTATAGAGTGTTCTCTAGGCTTCGTCTATAGAGAGTCTATAGACTTTATAGACAGAAGTCTATGGAGAGTTTATAGACTGTCTAAATAAGTTTTTGCTAGGGTCTTTAGTGATCCCCGCTTCCGGGGCTCGGGACTCTGCTGGCTGCGTTGGTCTTGTAAAACGAAGCCGCGTCCCGGCTTTGAGCATCCTCGGTTCTGGGATGCGTATCAGGTTGACAGCTTTATTCTCTAGTTTATAGCGGAGCTGGGTAGAACAGAAAGGCATGGCAGTTAACCAGGGATATGCCCGACACCCTAGTCGAAATCAAGGGGAAGAAATGGGCTTGGGCAGGGCATGTAATGCGAAGGCAAAATAGCCGCTGGTCCTTAAGGGTAACGGAGTGGACTCCAAGAGAAGGCAGGCGTAGCAGGGTGCGGCAGAAGGTTAGGTAGGCGGATGAGATTAAGAAGTTTGCGGGCATGGGGTGGCCGCAGCTGACACAGGACAGGGTTAATTGGAGAGACATGGGAGAGGCCTTTGCCCTGCACTGGGTGTAGTCAGGCTGATGATGATGCCCTAATGGCTTTTACGCTGCACGTGAATCGGGGAGGAAAATGGGTGGGAGAGAGATAGGAGAGGAGAAAATTGGGAGTTGGTCTAAACTGATACGTGGCCATGCATGGTCTTTGCGCGTTCTTTGCGATACATGAAAACAAAACAAATTCTATCAGGGTTTCTACAGATGGGAACTGAATTTTGTATCTCTCTGGTCTAAAGAACGAAGAGAGATGGTAGAGAATGTGCCAGGTTCGGGTCTTTGGATTACCAGGCTGGTCCGGGATGGTGTGGTGGTCACACTCTAAGCACCAATACGCCAATATGGGAATAAAAAGAGAGTACGATTTACCCCCTTTTGTACTCCTTTATGTGTACAGTGTATAATTACCCGGCACAAGGAATAAGTGCGCCACCGAGGGCGAAGCCATACAAGACGTAGTGGAAAACGGGCTAGCTATTTAGTTTCACTTACACGCAGGAAAGAGCCCAGCTTGATCCTTGTGAAAGCTATACACTGAAGAAAACTCATTCCAGTTATTTATGACTGTGAGTAAAAATCGATTATGTGACTCTTTCTGCGCACGTTGATGTTTATCTTACAACAAAATTCGCATTTATTCGCGTCGTAAACGCATTTAAACATTTTCCCGCCATTCGATTCAAACTTGCAACATCATCACTGGGAAGGACTCCGTGATTCTACTGAAATTGAATGGCGCTGTAGCCTAGCCTCTGGGATCTCCGAAGAAGAAACTTGAGCCGAGGTACGCAGTTCATTTGCAAGACCGTCCGCAAATGGCGACACCTTTATTTATTTTTTTTTACTAAACGATTTGTGTTCAACGAAAGAATCGTCTTTGTCGTTAGATCGCGGTGATCTGTCGATGCAGGTCAACTTAAATCTGCTCTCAATGTTCATTTAAGTATGGCCTGCATCAAGCGCAGGGCGCTGATGACAATGAAGCGAAGGTCATATGTGCCGAGGCTATGACATGAAGAGTGAATGTCAATACAAGATGAGCAAAGACACTCAGCAGAGACGACTCCAAACGAGTAGTGTGTCAAAAGTTCACATATTCTTATCCCTTCTACGCTTGGTCCGTCTGGCTTTGGGCCTCTGGTGACATCTTAAGAGGGAGCCTGGTTGGTGCGCAAGGCCTTGATGAGGCTCCAGGATGATGAAAGTGGCACAGAAGCTTACTCCGTGAATCACGTTTCTCTATTCGGCTCGGGCTTATTTACCGGATATTTTGTCGTAGGTTGATATGTATAGTCCCTAGAAAGCCAATTTCATTATATGTGTTGCCAAAGGAGTCTTAAATAATGTCGCCTTGAGTGAACCTTCAAGCGTGGCACTGCAGTAGACGATTTTTTTTTTTACATTTGAACGCTTGACTGTTGTCTGAAACAAACGCTTTAAAGGGAAGGTAAGGGAAAGTTCAAAGAATTTTCACTCATCGTGAAAATTGGTACTGTGGGCCGTTCTGGGTATATCGATGTTCTCCCGACATTAATTCCTGAGAAAATTGAATTCAAAAACGTTTTTTTTTCGCTTAGCCATTTGATTCACACTCGCGATACCAAGAGCGAAAATAACCTCTGTGATTAGCGATTGAAATGAATGGTGACCTGGTCTGGCCTAAGGATCCCCCCCCCCCTCCAAAAAAAATATCGAAAAAATTCTAATTGTGGAACATCTGCATATAGTTTGCTCATCTAATCCAATCTCCGTGTCCAGTGAAAGTCGCCGATTTAGATTTGAAGGCGGTATTCTATCGATAGATGCCAAGTCCGAATTGCCCTGTGTCTCTTCAAAGATAACGCGACGCACAGAATGATAACGACAGATGTCCGCTTCTATAGCATTTCACCCCGCGCTGGGAGTTCCATAGAACTGACCCCCCTGAGAATGCCTCTTATTCAAACGCGTGCATTATCTCCCTCTCATGATCTAGCACAATGCTAAATGATAAATGAGGGGCAATACGCTTAACACCACCACACCTTTCTTGCGATAAGCGATCAGGAGGTCGACTGTGCATACATTCGTCGTAAATATCAGCGTAGTGTTTCACCAGTGCTTTGCAACTCCTTATCGGACTCCGTCGGGGGTTTTTCAGGCGTTTGCTGTCCACACGGCTCTCTCGACTGTATACAGCTCAGCCGCTCCGTTTGTTCAAGTCAATTTGTGCGGCTCGCATATCGATATAGACGCATAACTTCCTGCTCTAGTATACTTAATCTGCTTCAAAACGAGAGACGGTTGATAGCTTATCGCCTATTTGCCTTTTTGCCTATTTGCCAGTACTGATACCGTGACACGCAAGCACGGCAGCGGTCAGATATTGAGGACATCGGCGCCACCAGTGATAAAGAAGCGGCCGTTTTTGTGAGGTCGATAAGAGTGACCAGAAAAACAAAACGGCAGTGGCACTTGCTATCACGTTCGCAAAACAATATGGCGTACACGATACAGACATAGCCACGATTGTGAAATCGACCTCTTTATGTACACCCGGCCACTTCTTTAACAGTATCAACTGAGCGTTGAACAAAATGCCGTGCAGCACTCTGTGACTAAGTGAAGCAAAAAAAAAAACCGCTAATAGTGGAACGTACTTTAGTGGAATAGTGGAACGTTCGAAAGTGTGCATTGCCTCCCGTTCCACCACCTTACCCTAACACAGGCAGCCAGTTGTTCAACAATGGGGTGATACTGTGCTCAACAACACAACAACGACAATTTGTTCAACACTGGGGTGATAATAATTGGCCAGGTGTATACAGCCCTGTACATTGCGAATTCGCTACTTTGTTTCTGAGAGTCTGCTACAGCTAGCAGTGATTTCCATTTGTTTCATACGAGCTGAGTGCAGTTATTCCAATCGCAATTGGGCTGTTTTTTTTTTTACGTTCGCTAGCGAACCAATTAAGAAAGTAATAAATGTTTCTAAAAACAGCCTTTCGGAGGGCGTTTTGAGTAGCGCTTCTTTCGAGGTGTACCATGCAGGCAGATTTTTACAGTTGAAACGATGCAACTTCTTTTTTTCTGCGCTGCTGGCTTCATGTACAGGTTAAACAATAAAAAAATGATCCCTTTACCTTTCAAACTCTAATCTCACAAATCCTGGTGTTTCCATGCTGATATTTCCAAGTGTTTTGACACTTTGTGCGAGATTTTGTGCAGACCTGTGAAACAAAGAACCGCTGGTGATAAGCATGACTCGGGCCTTGCCATGCTAAATAGCTTACTTGATAAGAGAAGCTTTTATAGAAATGGATCGGTTTGGTTTCGTTTATATGGGTTTAACGTCCAAAACCGACTCGGGCTATGAGAGACGCCGTAGTGAAGGGCTCCGGAAATTTCGATCACCTGGGGTTCTTTAACGTGCACTGACATCGCACAGTACACGGGCCTCTAGAATTTCGCCTCCATCGAAATTCGACTTAAGCTTAAGACTTAAGGCCCTTAAGCCAAGCCTTAACGGCATGACGCGATGTATTTTGTGGTTTAATATCCGTGTATGCAGAATTGCTCATTCTCTACTTAACATTCATAAATGGCGGCGAGTCCTCATGCCACTACCAGCGCAGTGGGGCAGCGGTTAAGTGATGCGCCAGTGCCCCGGAAGGTGACTGTTGCAAACACAGCCACCCGTAGGATTGTGCACCCCAAGTTGTTCAAGTGTGGTACACTGACGGTACCCTCTTGAAAACCCGGCGTGGGCGCCTAGTCATTTAGTACAGCACCGCCTTCGAACACAGACAAAACTGGTTCCTATATGGCTCGCACCAACTACGGGAAATAGCGCCTACCACCCTAAATACTCTTTCGGGTGATCTTGGATTCAGCGTTTCTCTTAAACAGTTTAATGAAATTATCAAACGCAACTTGACGCAAAATGACGTGTAAAATCCTTAAACTTCTGTGTTCTGATATGTTCATATTACGTTTGACATGTATACACCATATTTTCTGTTTGCGATCAATATTACTTCCTCCACACTATATATCTTGTATTTTTCATCTTTTTCTCCATGCGCAAACGAAATCTGGTTGCAGGTCATGCTTTCTTGCTCTGCTGTGACTACTTTTCGTTCAATGTGCGAGCCTTTTTCTGCGTAGCATGTTCACTTTTTTTTTCTGCACTGTGCTCCAAACTGTACAAAGGAACTCAGGCCTTGACAGGCTTTACAGGTATTTTGCTTGAGCTCCTTCTGTCTTCGTTGGAAGTATAATATTCTTTGATTTAATCGAAGGCAAGCAGTAAGGAGACGGTATAGTTAGTCTTATAATAAACACTGACGCGTCTCCAACCAAAAGCTTACCTATTTTACACACCCTAGCTACAGCCCCCAGTTTCCCCTGAAGAAGGAGCCGAGCCGGCTTCGAAATCGTTAGGTTTTAAATTTAAAAAAAAGTTTTTAGTTGGAGACGTGTCAGGCTTAATTATAAGTCATCAAGCCCAACCAGACAGACAAATCTGTCAACATGTTTAGTATTCGGTACGGTTAGTTAAACCCGAGTGATATAGCGGAGGGTCGACTGAGGTGGAGTGTCCAGAACGGGTTGAGAAACCAGCTTTCCCAGCACCAAACTCTCGGAAGAGTCGTAATCAATGGTCCACGTTGTCCACGCCATCGGCTTCCGAGGAAAGACGGGGTAACGTCCGCCGCCAAGTGTCCACACCTGTCTGCCCCCCCCCCCTCCCCTTTTACGGCCAAAGTCTTCTTTGTCTGCAACCATGCGTCATGAAAGGGAAGCCGAGGTCACTCCTTCGACTAATGCCCGTGGCATGCCCAGCGGGCCCTCAGGACTCGCTTTGCCTTGGCGGTCAGCTGGAGCTATATCATCGCGTGCGACGAAAAGTGCCCAGAAGAGATCAGGTTTTTCCCCTGAGACGCTCGTACGTTGCCGCACGGCTGCGCAGCGCCTGCATTGAAGGACGCTGCAGCGGCAAGAGTTCCTGAGGTCAATCCCAACGTCGGCGTGGCGTGTCGGGCGCGCTTCTTTTTGTTTCCCTCTACCCCCCCACCCAGTCAACCCTCTCGCTCCAGCTTCTTCCATTAATGTCCACTCTCCCAGCTGCCAGCGCCAGACACGCCGCGTGCCCTTTCCCGGGCCCACCACCAGGGATGTTCGTCCAGGCTCGTTTGACCTCGGGGCTGTCTGCCTCCCCGCCGGCACGTGCTGTGCTGCGCTGTGGGCGGGTGATTGTGACGTAACGCGGACCCCCCCCCCCCTCCCCTGCAACCCTTCCTCTCTCTTTACCTGGCTTCTATGAGTTGCGGCCGAGGAAACGAAATGTGTGCTGCGTCCGTGCACACCAGGATGTGTCCGAGACTCTTTCTGCCTCTGCGGGGTTTTGCCCCTTTAGTACTGGGAACTCGTCGCGTGTCACTTTCCGTGCACTCACTTGTTTTGACTGATAATTGTATGCAGTGTTGTGAAAGCTGGAGCTGGTGGTTGATCCAGTCGGAAGAGGTAGCGTCAGTGAGTCATCTCAATCGCACGCGCGTATTCTGTCGCCTACACTTGGTTTCGGAGGAGTGCCTTCTTCTGTTTATTGTTTTGTGCGTCGAAATGCGGGAAAGCAACAGTTGGGTGTAACTAAGCGCAACGACGGATGCATCGTTTCAAGCTGTCAACCACCGACGCCATGCGCAGAATTAGCATGCGATGTTCCGAACCGAAGGTTCGGCATTAAGAACATTTTAGTTGAAGAGGAAGGGAGATAGCAAAAAAGGGAGGTGTAATGGTTTGACAGGTTCTGTCTGAAGGGAGTGTTAAGCCAAATTACAGCCGCAGGGTAATGCGGCAACGCTGTCTGGTAGGACAGCTTGACAGATCTGACGTCTTTAATGACGTCGGGTGGGCTCCTAACAAACAACCCTTGACGAGGCTTGTCGGGGTGCGGCAGCCCGTGCACTGTCTGGCGTCCATCTTGCGACGAAGTGCGTGGAACAGGTTGCAGTGAGGCCGTTGCCACCAGGTTGCTTCTGTGCTACAAAGTAGTTCCTGTCGAAACAACCTAAACTGACTAAAGTGTCAAAGAAGCGCTTCTTATAAGGCCGCTGAGGAAACGCCTGGAGCGTATTACTGTTACGCATACGTCATTCTACCTATGATTAAAGGCTGTGGAAATGACAGACACTGTCTTGCAACGTCTGCAACACTAAACATGCACACACATACTCAGTGGATGTGTCTTACTGCAGCCTGTGTGTATGGGCGCCGATTGAATTGCTTATTGTGCTGGATAACGTTCCACGCTTCGCCTTTTCGCAGAGCACGGGCATTGATTTGGTATCGACTTCGTGGACTGCCGAGTCGTTTCTGGACATGTCCCGCGAGGCAAGTAGATGCATCCCCTTCGGTTACCCGATACAGGGAAATATCACTTGAACGAACTTTTCAGAGAAAATAACTTTTCAGAGAAATGAACTTTTCGAAGAACGTAATCTTCAGAGAAGCAAACTTCCCTCATAACAAAACTTCCCCGATAACAAAACTTTTAAGATTTTACGAACTTTGGCAGAATACCTCGCCATGAACGCCCTTGTATCCAACGCAAATGGGCTTCAGTTAATCGAACTTCGGCGCACTGCGATTTTTAGTTCAGCAAACATTTTGGAAACCGTTAAACTACCGCCTCGGCTCGGAATGTATCAATCACGAGGCTTACAATATTATTGGCCCTCCGAACTGTGAACACGTCAACTCCAATACTTAACAGCTTGAAAAACATCGCATCGCCTTTACATTCGTTTTCGAAAGTGGATGATATATAGCATATCTGCTTTATGTCGATGCAGTTACTCAGGCTATACCTGTAGCCTCGGGTTTAGCTCTACGTACATGATAGCGCACTTGCTTTAGTCGAAGTCATTAATTCAAAAGCATTTCATCAAAAAAGGGTCTAGTGCGTCTAGAAAAGTTGAAACCCTTTGCCGCCCGGTAGGCATTGCAACTATAAGAGAAAGCTGTACAAACCACAGAAGCATAGATGAACTCGCTTTACTAACAGAGATGTCAATTAATAATAAATGCGAAAACTTTGGAAAGAAACTATCGAATATTACCAAACCGTCTACACGCACAATAGTGTGCACAAACGGAGTTTTGAGCATCCTAGAGCAAATGCCTTCAGAACCATCTAAATGCTCGACATTTGCTTCGGTTCTTAGAAATAAGCCGCTGTCTGCTCATTTTAGTAGAGCGGACTTTCATTCAAACCATCATGGCGAAGCGCAAAAAAAAAGAATCCCATATGTCGTGCGGTGTCAGTGCACGTTAAAAAAAAACACTGCCGGTCGCAGTTGTTGTTGTTGTTGTCCTCTGTTGGAGCGGCTCATGCCCAGAGTGGTGGATGGGCCAGGGTGCCTTGTACCGACAAACAATTGTGAAACAATGACTCATTTAAGGCAGTCGAGGGGGTTGAATTTTGTGCTTAATTCGAAACCACCCTCCACTACGCTGCTTGTTTCTTTCTTCTTTCTCCATCACTTATTTTGTAGCGATAGCTACATTACGGTAGCATTTCGAGCCTTCAGCGTGGCGGCGCCGCCACGCTGTGACGTAGTTGGTCACGTGGTACGGAGCAGCTGCCGGCGGCGCTGCGCCGCGACTGGTCACGTGGTTCGTCACGTGACCCAGTTCCACTCGGCCAGCTGTAGCTATTGCGTCACTCCAGGTTTAACCAAAGCTAAACCAACGCCTTTTTTGTTTCACTCAAGGTTCCTTGAAGTTCGTTCAGGCTATATATCACTGTACAACTTGCAGATCAGATGACGTTTGAATGCCATGTCTCCTTTGAAACCTTTTTGCGACTTGCACATACCGGCTGATAGAGGTCGGCTCTCTCCAAGTACCCCGTTAGTCCCCCCCCCACCCCCCCCCCCCACCCCCACACTCAACCGAAGCAGGATTTCCATCGCTTTTTCTGCTTTTTCGTCCATGTGCGACGCCGCATCTACATTGGTCGGCCTCGTTTTGCTAGAATAGCAGATACCTGCCAGCAGAGCTCGTGACCTCGACTCCTACGTATTATGCGCGTGTCAGGGCATACCTACAGAGCTAGTGAGAACAACACACGCTTAGAAAACTGCTGGCGCGCATCGCTGTCGAACTGTTTTTTTTTCTCTTCTTCTTCAGACCACGGCACGTGCAGGTGAAGAAATCGCATCCCGGAGGAGTTGGCAGCTTCGTTTATACGAAACCCGAGACGTGCTGCCTTGTCCTAATAACGCACCTCGCGGTGTTTCCACGGCTGCGGTGTATTATGCACACACGAGGCTGCAGCTGCTGGTTGTTTCGGAGTAAAAGCGAAACTTCGTTGGCGGAGTGGATTGTAGACAGTGCGACTGTGAGTGAGGAAGACCCTTTGCACAGAGGTCTACCTGAAAAATATAAATGAGATATTTCTAGGTTAACTGAGGGGCAACGAAAAGAGGACGGGTCGGCATATACTTGTCCGTAGCTGTTCTTGCATGACCTCCACACAAAACTATAAACATTAATTAGGAACATTTAATCTAAAATTAAGCCTGTCACTTCTTTCTCCGCGCGTCACAGACGTTCTCTATTAGGAGCTGCAATCGGATCCGCCCTGGATGCTTTGCTGGCGGTTCTAGGCGTTGAATATTACAGGTCTTGTGGTCTTTTCCTACATCATCTCTTTGACGACGACTCGTAAAGAAAAAATGAGATAAAGAAATTCAATTAAGGTCACCATTGCGTAACGCGAGATTCAGGAAGATGTATTTGCGGTGTTAAACATAATTTTTATCATCCATACAATATCATAGTCTTGTTCTTTGGTAGTGGGCGCGTGACGTCACTATGCTGCCATTCGTGACGTCACTGTTCTCGAACCATTCAGCGTAGCGCGCTGCAGTGACGTCACCTCACACTGACCAATCAGAGGGGTGCGGCGTTACGCCGACGCTGCAGACCCAGGAGAAGTGACGTTAACAGCTGCCGCTGTAAAGAAGCTTACGGCGCAGTAGCTACGATTCGACCATATCTTGCCTGCTTAGTCCCGTCTCCGTCGCTGACGGGGCGCTATAGCAACAACAAAACGACTTGATGGCGGGTGGCAACAGCCGTGCATAGAAGGAGAGAGGGAAACGCTCGAATGCATTTGCATAGAGGCCTTGCAGAGCTGGACTCGGGCGTCTCTGCATGGTCGCCCCAAGGCAAGGTCAGTCGATGGGCGTCTTCGATCGTCCGAGGCTCTTTGTAATGCGCCTTGGCCGCACCGCCGCTTTTCCAACTGGATGTTCGTAATTTGCTTCCACTGGCGGGAAACGATGGCCACGCTCAATAGGCCGGCACTATCGCCATTGTAACCGACTTTTAGACATACGAGTCGCTTTTTGTCCCCTGATCTCTGGTCACTCCCACTTCCTTTGGGACGCAATCTAACGACGACGATGTTGTTTTGGGATAAGCAGCCGGTTGTCGCTTGGACGAGGTCTGGTTTAGTATTTCTTCGCTCGTGCTCTAAGTCTGGACTGGCTGCTAGTATAATCACTTAATGTTTTGCTTAAGAAATAGTGAATAGCGGCTATTTGAACCTCGGTTTACGTGCTAGCTCTCTGAGCTAAATTCGTTCACTCAATTCTTTAGATACGCAGTATGCTCCCAAAATTAAGGGCAGCACGGAAGGAGCTTTATTTTTCGAACTTTGTTGTCTTATGCATATTACATTAGGTACAGACCTTTGGGCTAGCTGGTGCATTGCAGTCATGTACAAGCGCAGAAAAAACAGGGACAAAGAAGGATGGGACACCACGAGTGCTTCGTGGTGTCCCATCCTTCTTTGTCCCTGTTTTTTCTGCGCTTGTACATGACTACATTAGGTATATTTTTTCAGCCGGACTCACTTCGTACATATATGCGGTGAAAAAGTAAGGCTGCAAAGCTCACTAGAATGGAGCACGTTTTAGGCTTAGAGCTTCTCCGTCAGTCCATATGCACTTCACGGAATCCGGGGACAACTGGGTAGACGGAGTAATAATCAAAACATGGCCGCCACGATCTCCTTCGCGGGCCTTCAAAAGTGCTTGTCCCGTCACATAATTTATATCGTACAGTATGCACTACAATCACCGTGGGACTGTGGTCGCTGTGGAAGGTTCAGCGGCTCTGGCATTCAGCTGCTGTGGGCGAGGCCGCGGGTTCAATCCCTGCGGTGTAAAGAGCATGGGACCGAAACGCGTGCTTCGATTGCGGTGCTTAGGGTGCCTTGGTGCAGTCTAGGGTGCTAAAAGGACTTTAAGCTGCGTTTCTTAAAAGAGAGCCCTTGGTGGTCCAGATAAGTCGGGAGCGCTCGTATAGGGCTTGCCTAATTGCTCTATATATTGCTTTGGCATTTTAAATTGCGTTAATTATAAATGGCCGAAAAGGATATGACAATGAACGCACCCTATACCATTTTCTAACTGAAGCTATGGTTTGATTTTGGAGACTGTCCCGTTTGCCGCTCAGCAACTCTTGTTTGCAATTACCAATAACGTCAATCTGTTCCCTCATTGTATTTACCGTGAGTGGGCCTGGTGAGAGTCAGAAACAGCAAAAAAAAGTGCAGTGTGGAGAAAGCTTTTTGTAGTTTGTTTTTCAGATAGATATGTGTTTATTCTTTCGAGCATCACCTCCATCTGCAGCGGTAGCACAAGCAAAGAGGCACATAAACCAAAACAGACAAACTAATTAAGAGACTGCAGTCATGCGTCGCGAGCTGTCGCACCAACGCACACTGACGACATACAAAAGACTTTCGCGCCAACACAGCAGAAAATACTCTCTTGTCACAAGATTTTCCTGTTTTCCTGTAGTATACATTGGTACCTGACAGCAGAAATTCTTGTAGTAACAACAGGAATTTCTCTTGCACCGAGCAGTCTCCTGTCGTGACGACAGAGCAAGTTGAGCCGCAACGACCGACAAATTCGCAATACTACAGAAATATCTGTCGTACGACAGGACGACAAAGCTTTCTGTTGTATGTTGGTACCGGCTCTGTCGTATTTTTTGACTGCCACTGTTCATTATGTCACGACAGTACAAACAGTGGCCAAGCTTGCACGACAAGATATATTGGCAGCCTTGCCTCGCTCGCAGGGAGGCCCGCTAGAAAACAGCTTGGCGTCCCAACACTTCGCCCCATTATCGGGTCGTCGGCTGTTTCCCGGGCACGCACGCGCCCGGACTGCACAGTCATCCTCGCGGGAATGTCGAGTGCGCATGCGCGAAAAACATCGCTCTCTTCGCAAGGCTCCTCTCACACAAGCCTAACAAAGGACGCGCGAAGCTAATGGCTTCGGCGGTGGCGGCGATGGGCGTTCTTGGCTCTCATTCGCGGATATCCTGCCCGCAGGGAGATATCCTGCGCTAGTCAAGTATATGTGCGTACGTGCGCAGTGCCGTCCTCTTTGTGTCTGTATATCCCCCCCCCCCCCCCTCCGACCCACCCTGCATGTATACCTAGAAAGCATAGACGCTCGCTTGCGCAAGCACGCCCCCGTCTCCATCCGCTTGCTTTTTCCGCCACTTTTCTAGCTTTTATTCTCTCCCCCCCCCCCCCCCCAAACCTGACTGCACTGACGGCGCCTCCCAGGGCCATTAGTCATGCCGAGAACGCACGAAGTGCAGTCGCAGCGGGAGCTAGTCCGGCCCGGCTCAGTCCATGGTTAAGGTCTCGCTCGTTCGCCATACGATTTAACGCCGGTTACAGTCAATCGCCGCAACGCTAGTTTCCCAGGTCGTTTGAAATTCAATGCTGACTGTTTCGAAATCGATCTCACGCGCGTTAAGGTTTACCACCGATCCGGGAAACGCTGAGATCTGCGGCCAGGGTTGAACCTTGTACCTTCTGGGAGTCTGCCATTCGTACTGTTCGTTTTCAAACCTCGAATAGCAAAGGCTTCCAGTGGCGTGTGCTCGTGCGTTCGGATGGTCTTCAGCCGGGATGCTTGTTGGCTTGCGCGAACACGTTCTCTTGCTATTCTGCTGTCCTGCTCTCGGCGTGATCTTTTTTTTTTTGTCCAACAGGGCGAGTCTGCGTAGCATTGTGAGTGCGCGGCCTCTTCGGTACTCAAACGCCACATGTGTGCCGAGCCACGCTAATTCGTAAAGCGTCGGCATGCTCATGCTCACCCCCATTTTAACACCGCCTAAACATCACCTTAACGACTCCGTAATACTCCCTTAGAACTTCATTAACACTCCCCTAGCATTCCCTGAACACTCCCCTAGAACTCCGTCAGCACACCTCTACGAATTCCTAAACACTCCACTAGCACTTCCTCACCACTCCCTTAATAATCCCTACACCGCTTGGAATGGCAGTCGGCTGCTGACCCGAAAGACGCGGGTTCGATCCCGGCCGCGGCGGTAGAATTTCGATGGAGGCGAAATTCTAGAGGCCCGTGTACTGTGCGATGTCAGTGCACGTTAAAGAACCCCGGGTGGTCGAAATTTCCGGAGCCCTTCACTACGGCGTCCCTCGTAGCCTGAGTCGCTTTGGGACATTAAGCCCTCACAAATCAAATCAAATCTGTTTGAAGAACTATTTTAAATTCGTTTCAAGTCTGCAGTTTCCTTGCAATTTTGTAGCTCGTCCACAGCATTCTAAAAGCTCCGGAATTCCATTCGATGTTTCGATGAAAACGCCGAGAGTTTGTTGAAGCACTCGCTGGAGCTCGGAGATCGGTATGAGCTTCATGTAGGCAAGTCCAAAGTCTTTCGAAACTTCCTTCAAGGAGCTGAGAGCACCTTGAAATCATCGCCGAAATCCATTTGAAGTAACCTTGAAGTTTACCAGCAACCCCCCTTTTATGCTTTCTTCACTTTGATGTTGTTCACGGGCGCGTGCTATCGCCTTGCGTGCCTATTTTCCCGCCCCCGTGCATTTTCCTGCTGCGTCGTTTGGGGCGGTTCACGCCTCTAAACATTCTGCCGTGCAGAAGGCGTCGCTCGTCACGCAGTTGCAATACGACATGGCTGCTCGTGTCAGGGCCGGATTTCAACACGTTTCTTGCTCGGCACGTTCCCTGACAACAGCTTAATTCGTATTCAGTGCATCAATTCAACCTACAAAACAGAAGCAGAGAGAAAAAAAAAAGATTCGTCGAATACTGGCGTGTATATTCAGGCTTCTGGGTTGGTATCTTGCAGACATATCAGTTTGACTTTTCCCCGCATGAGGACACTTCTTTGGCTATTCCTCTTTTGAATTTAAGATGTAATTTCAATCTCAATCAGCTTTATCAAAGGCGGTCTAGTTTTTAAATACTTTTCGTTGCAAGCCTGCTCCAGTGTATTATGCATTATTTTTTTCATTCTAGTTAATATGTGACACATTCTTCGCTCGCCGCCGCGGTGGCTCAGTGGTTATAGCGCTCGGCTGCTGTCCCGAAAGACGCGGGCTCGATCCCTGCCGCGGCGGTCGAATTTCGATAGAGGCGAAACTCTGTAGGTCCGTGTGCTGTGCGATGTCAGTGCACGTTAAAGAACACCAGGTGGTCGAAATTTCCGGAGCCCTTCACTACGTCGTCCATCATAGCCTGGGTCGCTTTGGGACGTTAAACCGCCATAAACCAAATTAAACCAAGCATTCTCCCAACGTCGTCATGATGTTAAATAAACTTGATTGATTGATTGATTGATTCTTCACTCGGCTTATGCACTTGTCTACCACACGCATATCAATAAGTAATTTTTTTTCTGCAGCCATTATTAACTCATTGCTCTTTTCCAGGGACGCATTTCTCCGCACCTTACATGCGCAAGTACACGTTTGTGTCGCAAGCTGCTACAAGCGCCCGTTCTTTAACGGTTAGCTTCAAACAGACATAATGATACCACAAAACCTCCACGTGTTGGCCATGGCTGAACAACAGGCAGCCCTTTCCTTGAGGCAGATTGCCATCATTAACCGCCACACAGCCGCCTAACACTATAGCAGCATCCGCTAAGGGCATATAATCTCTTTGTGATGAAAAAGGACACGGCACAGTACTTACAATGGCTTCGGATGAAACCGTCGTACAAAGAGGATCGCACACTCTCATTGGGCGCAACTCGAACCATGTGGAGAATGGCAAACGCAGAAAATAACACTGACGCTAGAGGTGAAACTCGGTATTCGTTAAGCTTCACTACTATGTTCAAGGAGTCGTAGCAGGAATGACCTTCAAAGAGCTGCTCTTTTTGTCGTCTGTGCAGATGAAGCTGGACGTGCCGACGTTCATCAATCCAGGGTTTCAAGACGATGAAAAGAAGCTCGAAGCCATCACCAACGGACACACGAATGGGGCTGTTGCAGTAAGTAGAGTCTTAATTGCGCATGCATTGCAGACTTCAGTGCCAAATTCTGCTCACGCAAACTCACAAAGCTCACAAAAATGTGTGTACCAGAGAAAGAAAGGTTCTGGTCGTCGCAACCAGTCTAGATCCTTTTAACATTCTTTTTGAGCTCGAAAGTGCTCATAATTTTATCACCATTGTTCTTACCACTCACGTATTGCTTTTCTCACGGGGCTCTTGATGAGACTAAATGACATTGCAATATACTTAACAGCGTGTCCAACTCATCTTCGTGACCTCTGTTTTATTTAAGAGAAGACGTTTTTCTTAGTCTTTGGCATATTTGAGGATCCATAGCGCACTCAATTGAGGGTACACAACACGAGCGCTAATCTCAATTGAGGCGACACAACACGAGCGCTATTGGATCCTCATGTTGACTACCCACTAGCCCGAGCGCTTCTAAGTTTGGTATATTTGTTGTCTTCGACTCAAGACGACCACATCTGCATCAGAATGCACATGTGGGCATCAAGTTACCACCAGCGACGTGCAGCTCCTCATGACTCGGCTGCACATAAAGGACCTGCGAGTTATGCAAAGGAGAAAATGTTTCCTTGTACAATAATACCAAAGCTTCCCTTCGAGGACCAGGAGTTAACACAAAAAGAGAAAAGGCAGCAGCAGCAGCGGACCGGTTTATTTCCAAACCAGCGGCTACCACACAAGGCAGCGGTCCTGGGGGCTCATCTCGTTGCCGGGCTGGCAGCCGAAGGCCTCCGAGAACTTGGCGAAGTTCCTGAGCGGGATGTTGACCTTGATGTCGGGCGAAGTCTCGCCGAAGCCCAGGAGTCGCTTGGCGTACGCCAGGCTCCGGTGGTCGCACTGGCTCAGGGCGTAGTACACGAAGAAGATCTGCTCCAGCGTGAAGCCGCCGAAGGGCGCCCTGGTCCTCCGCGCCGTCACGCTGTCCATGCCCAGAAGGCTGAGGTAGTAGTCGTACAGAGGGGCCACGACGGCGTTGTCCGCGATGTCGTCCTGCAGGTCGTTCACCATGTCCACGTCCGGCAGCTTGAGCTGCATCTCCTCCTTGTACTGCTTGAAGAAGCAGTCCCGGATGTGGGAGTACTTCTCGGTGGTCACTTTGCTCCACCACTCGACGAGCCTGAGGAGCGACAGTCGTCGTGCCACGTCCGTTATGCGTGTGTGTACGTTAGGAGGCGATGCGTTACTGCGGCTTGATTTCTATACTAAATTTCGCAGCCAGTTAGGTAACCCCAGCAACCACGGAAATAATTACAAGAGTGACCACCTTGTTGCAAAAAAAAATAATAAAAAAATGGGATGCATATTTGAGTTTAAGACCCGCTGGCTAGGCTGGGGGCCCTGAGCAATGTATACCCTTGGAAAAAATGTCGCGCGAGGTCGACCAGCCTTCGTTTTCAGTAGAGTTCTGTTGCAGTGCTATACCACTTCAAAAGGATGTTTCATAAGCTTGGCGCGCGACTCGTTTGTAATCGGCACCGTGTGCGGTACGGTCAAGGGTTCAAATGCTATCATGGCAGTGCGTCAATGTGGGTTTCAAAAGAACAGGCTTACCTGTTTCTATGGTCCACCGAAGCTCCCCGGTCGTCCACTGCGAAGAACAGTCCCTTCAGCAGGAACTGCGCCACGATCGGCACAAAGAGCGGCTCAACGCTTTGCGACATTCCTCTCAGAAACGCCACCACGGCATAAGGCATGAACAGGTGGTTCTTTCCGTAGATGTACTCGATGGCCGGGTGCAAACTGCTCACGTGGTGTCGGTTGTCGAGGTCCATGGTTCGATGCCACGGGTCAAAGTACGTCCTCTTGGTGTTTGACTGTATGGCGTAGAAGCTTTCCAAGAGCTTGAGGCCGTTGAACGGCGGTGCTTTGGGGTCGTAGTAGAGTGCCGGGATGCTAAGGTCTCGAACGGCGCTGCCCATGAAGTCGAAGTTGACGTTGAGGATCTTCTCCTTGGCGATGACCCTTTCCACGGGATTGAGCCAGTAGGCGTTCTGGACCAAGTTGGCCATAAGGTTCTGGGTGTGGTTGAACATATGCTCCACTTGAGTGTCGAGAGCCGTCGAGTATCTCAGCGGGTTTTCACCACCCAATGTCATGAGGGTGAACATGCGCATCCCGAAAGGAAACAGATCTTCTAGCAAGTGAACGCAGGCCTGGAAGCGGTCTCCGACGCCCAGGACAACTTTGTCTCTGCTCAATGGGACGAGGAACTCGGCCTCATCTGGAAGCAGCGGTGACAAGTGGACCATAGTCCGGTAGCCGATGTAGTTGGCCAGCGTCGTGTAAGACGTGTTGTCCATGATGTCCGCCACATCAGTCAGATACTCAGGAGCGAGCACTTCAACATGGTCTATTACGTTGTGCGGGTACCCGAAGATGACGTTGACGTAGTCTCTCCAGCTCCACTTCTGGCTCTCGGGGAGCGAGGTCAGCGACCTCTTGCGAGCTAACGGCGGCACAAATGTCTTCATCTCCAAGGCTTCTTCCAGACGCATCTCGAGGATGACAATGTTCTCGGCGAGCAAGTCGACGTTCTCCATCACGTTGAGAATGCTTAGTGCCTTCGCCACCGCTTGGCTGTAGTTGAACAGGTTGTCGCTCGTGTACCGCAACTGGTGGCGTCGCAGTATCGTCTTGGGAACATCAAGCTGCACGGTGTGGTCCTGGTTGTACTCGTTCATCACTTTCACTTCGATGAAAGGAAAGATTCCAAGCTTGCCGTCGACGAAGCCCGCCACACCCGAGACGTTCCACTCTGCCGACACGTTGGAAAACGGCCAACCACGGAGACCCAGCTTGCCAAGAAGCTCCTGCCAGGGGTCCCAACCCAGGCCATTGCGGCTATAGATGGAGGTGCAGTTCGGTATGAAAAATAGCGCCTGGCTGATGAAGCTCCCAGGAAACTCGTAGTATGTCTTCTGCTTCAGCTGGAAGTACTGCTTCAGCGTCTTCGGAAGATCGTACATGAGCTTGGCCGTTGTCTGTGACCGGTAGGGAGCGTCATCCGGCTGCCCACGAAACCATGAAAACAAGCGGATGAAGTTTCAATCTGATCGATCAATGTGGTTCGTGAAAGCAAAACGTCATTACAGAAATGGACTACTACATGGAGTTAATTCCTTTCATCGTTTCACAATCGATCCCGGCTGATCCCAAGTCACTAGGTGGGCGTGGCGGCTAGCGAGACAATGGCACTGGAAGAAGTGTTATAGCTGAAACAGAATTGTATGATACCGTGGCCCTGCACAGTAGTCAAACAGGG
This sequence comes from Amblyomma americanum, assembly GCF_052857255.1. Lineage (NCBI taxonomy): Eukaryota > Metazoa > Arthropoda > Arachnida > Ixodida > Ixodidae > Amblyomma > Amblyomma americanum. The sequence continues at coordinate 16,371,344 of NC_135506.1, read as the reverse complement.
GTCGTTTCTGCAGGTAATCGAAATATGGTAACTCGAGAGGTTGACGCTGTCTGTGACAATATCGGTAAGCTCCGACAATGCCACGTCCCAACAAAGCCAGTTTACCGTACCATCGCAGTCCAGCATCAGGCCGGTACGTTAACTCAAAGGCGAGAAAAGGTGTTTGCCGGTGCGGATAAACAAATCACCTTGGCGTTGTGCACTGCCCAGCTTCGCGAGCACACGAAGGCGTAGAAGTTCTCGCACGGCTCCTGCAGCTGGTCGAGCCGGGCGTGCACGTAGGCGTCCTGGCGCTCGCACACGTCGCGGCTGCACACGAGGCTCGCCTGGCCTCGGCGGCGGCGGCCGGCCTTATCCGGCGACTGCGGATACCAGTCGCGCCTGACGCGCGGAGGCCCGGCCATGGCGGCGATGGCGGCGGCAGCAGCAGCACCGTGTCCGGCGATGGTACGCTGTTGGACGTGGCCCTTTGTGACTCCCCGTATCTCTAGAAGCCTCGGCTGTTTGGGCGACGTCCGATTCCTGCGCCCGGTGCGAGATAGACGACAGACACGGTACTCCGAAGTGCCAGTGATTCATCGTTACTTGCGCAAGCACATGATAGCTGTCTCGGTGGACAGTTCTCGGAAAATGAGCATCTGACGGGTGGGTGCATTTCAAGCAAAGCCTACATGTGCACTGTTATGGTCGGCTCTTAGAGCGAGGAAGTACAATAAGGACACCCTAATTGGCAAATTGGTGGGCCATGGGAGTCCGCGTACACATATATCTACTGCTTTTCAGTCGCGTGTGGACGGAACAGTTGACCAGCATCGAGGCCTACGTGTGAGGAGGACCATCAATGGCAAGGCATCACAGCGCCTAAAATCTGACTGGAGCTGTGTCGCTTGGCTTGACGATACAACTGAACCCCCCCTCCCCCCGAGGAATTTTTCGAAATCGATGCACATATTCCTATCGGACGATTCGCTTTGTTTCTGCGAAGGCATATCGCGCAATGTTCGGTAGTTGTTCGTGTGATTCCAGGTCACTGTGGGCGCTGGCCACTTGTAGCAGGCTGACAGTGAGCACTGGAATGAACTGTGCCCTCCTCCGGACGAAGCTCCAGAGATGACAAGAAAACGAGAAATTCGGTTTCCTGTTAGATACTTCAGTGCACTACAGCTGTCATCGCTGCGCGCTGCCGAACCCTAGAAGCATGTCTGTCGCCCTGCATTGACTCTGCGTCTTATCCAGCCTCGCAGTATGTGACCGAACGATCAGGAAGCAAGAGCGCGTATCAAGCGTACCATGCCCTGGACTGGACAGGGTCTTCCTGGTTCGCCTTGGAGAGCTTGTGTACGACGACGGTCGTGACCAGGCCGAGGGTGACCACGGTGGCCATGGCCGCCGCACGGCCCGGCGAGCACCGGATGCCGGCCATGGAGTCGAAGTCGGATGCTGCCCGCTTCTCCGCCGGCCTATCTTCTTCTGAGGCGAAGGGCGCGCCGCGCGCCGCTCAACCAGCGCCCTTCACGAGGCTCCTGCTGCTGGTGCTCTCTCGTCGTCTTCAACCCGCCAATACCGGCGGTCGTCTAAAATCCCGAAGCAGTTTTTACGGGTGTCTGAGGCATCTTCTATTCTTGTGAGCACTGCTTCGACTGAGATCTACGGGATGCATTTCTTGCCTGATATACGGACACGCGAAAGGTCATTGCGAGAAAAGTAATGATCGTTGCAATAAACGAAATGAACATGGGATATGGAAGGCGTAAGGAGGTTAGGAGAGTAGCCTTTCACAATAGTCTCATGGTGGAGGTCATACATTTCGGTATGAAAAACCACATCGCGTTTGGAATAAACGACGGTGATGATGAAGATGAATTTTTATGACGCAAGAGCATCTGAGGCCAAAGATCGCCATGGCACAACGTGTTTTCGTCTATTCAAGGTGGGAAAAAAGACAAATTTCTCAAGAAGTTCGCCCTAAAGAAGCCTATAGCAGCAGGCCATGGGAAAGCTGGGGAACGAACCCCGCACCTCCCCCTGCGAGGCGGATGCTCAAACCGCTAGGCCAACTCTGCAGTGCTTTCACAATAAATGTCACATACAAAATCCAGGCAATGCTTTGTGTGTGTTTTTGAAGAAGGGTGCGCAAAATGTTGCTCTGGTTTTGTGTGCCCTTTTCCTGGATACAAAGTAAGTTCTTTGCTTGCACAACAAAAAAAAAAGACTAGATTTTCCGTTACTGCAGTGAAGACACCATGGGCATCATTGGTACAGCCGAAATTTAATTTTTTCTTGGGGAAAAGGAAAGACGGGAGAGGGCTGCGATGTCCTATACACTCCACTGCCCTATAGAATGAACTGATGAGAGAGCGGTGCTGATTCCACTGCGGGAAATCTGTCATTAAGGGGCGTCACCCTCCTCAGCCTTTCCTCCCTACGTCTTAGGCTTTGAGGTGTCCTTGGAAGAAAACAATGTAATAAACGACCAAAAGAGTGCATTGGGGTTGCTAAGTGTAGCTGCGGAAATCTCTGCGACATTCTTTAGCTGCACTGATTCCGCAACCAAACCTTTGGGGGTGAAATTCACTGGCGTTCTTGACGGCTTCTTCCAGAACGGTGCCGCCCACCAACAGCCGGTGGAACTCAGGCCTGTCGTCGACCGTGTGGATTCCGAAGAGCCCATTGAGCGTGGCCAGTGGGGTAGCAAGGCCGAGTTCATCCTGTCCTGCATCGGGCTGTCCGTGGGCATCGGCAACATCTGGAGGTTCCCCTTCCTGGCCTACCAGAATGGAGGAGGTACGAGCACCGGCACTATAACCGAGTTTGACAGTCATCGAAAATACGCCTTTATTTTTTTTAGGCGAACAACCAGCTTGTCATCGAGATAGATCTGCTTGGGTTAAAGGGATCCTGAAATGATTTTGATGGGCATATTATAGTGCAACAGATTTTTAAAGGTGGTCTTTGTGGGTACTCGAGCCAAATTTGAAAGCTCTGCGTGCACCCTATAATTTAGAAATAGTTGTTAAAACGCTGCTCGCTGTAGCTCGCAACCGATTAGAGCTACACACATCACCGCGCATCCCCTACCCCGATGACGTCACTGGGCAGATGGGGCGAGCTTGAAGGCTGGCGCTTCTGCCCACTGACGTCATCGGGGTGGGGTACGCGCGGTTAGGTGTGTCGCCCTAATCAGTTGCGAGCGATAGCGAGCAGCGATGTTTAAGTTTCTAAATTATAGGGTCCACGCGGAGCTTTCAAATTTGACTCGAGTACCCACAAAGGCTAGCTTTAGGAATCTGTTGCACTACAATATTCCCCTCGAAATCATTTCAGGGTCCCTTTAGAAAATCTGGCGCGAGTTGGTGATCTCGCTACTGCTTAAATTATGAAAAAATAGGCGTTGTTCCTGGACCTACAAGCAGGTGGTTACGAAGGGGAGGAGTGAGGGTTGTTGGGATGCTGAAAATTAGGTACAGTGACGACTTTGCGAATATCAGAGACAGCGTCGTATGTATCAATGGAGTATTTTGATGTCAGTGGTAGGGACTTCCGTCCCGCTATTTCAGTTGATCGTGATGACTCTTATTGCATACAGTATATGTCGTCGGCCGTAACCTACGGAATGCCCCGAAAAGAAATTCTGGATGTGGCCTAATCGATGTCACGAGGTGGTGTTTTCTAACCATATATGCTGGCATACTTGACTTTTCTATGGCAACGATAACACATTCTGTGAAGCCCAGGTCTTGTATCCTTCTCTTGATTCGCCGGAACCTTATATTGCAGCTTCAGTTGAATTAACCTAATTTTATGTCGAAAAGAAGCAGTAACTGGTCGCACGGTTTATTCGCTAATAATCCTGTTTGGGATAACTTTGGTTAGTAAAACACAACGTTGCCAGCCAGTTTTAATCACCGCGAGGCGTGAGTTATAGCCGTGTAACGCAGCCTCGGCCTAAAGAGATTGGTGCATATGATATGGCTGTTTTACAACGTCCCAGTGAGCACAAGCTAACATGTCATTATGCATTCCGTTCTTTTTTTTTTTCTCAGGTGCTTTCCTCCTGCCGTACGTTATCCTTATGTTGCTTGTGGGAAAGCCTATGTACTTCATGGAGGTTGCAGTTGGCCAGTTTACCAGCCTCGGCCCGATGTCGGTGTGGAGGTGTCTGCCAATTGCCAAAGGTGAGAACTGCATGCCTCTAAGAATCCAGATGTATAGCCAGGCATTAAAAAAATAATCCCTTGAATATAAGGATGAATGATCGGCAAATAATTAGGTGATGCGTGTCCACCTGTACAAGCATACACTTTAATTCTTTTCTGTTGGACTCTAGCAGGTTTTCCCTCATCCCCTCATGTTTCAATGGGCTGCTATAACTGGAGCCTTTTTTTACATTGCTGTGTTTAATGCGCACGTGCCTGTAAGGCATACCGGTAACATACCATTCAGAGCATGCATGACTTACGAAAGTAAGCGCTTCCCTAGTAGGTAAAATTTGACCAGATGTCAGCTGTCCATTTCCATGCTTCTTAAAATTTCCGTGCCGGCAGTGCTTTTTGAACAGAATAACAGGTGAAACGAGCGGACGTTATTAAAGATACTGCGCAGATGAAGAGTTATCTTGGTGTTAATAATTCCTTTTTGTTATTAATTATTATGTTATTGTCACGTTATTAACCATTAGAAGTCCCGTGGGGACGAAATGCGTCGCCAGTCATAAAATTCGCCCATTGGCTGGAGGGAATTGACATCACCAGGCCAAAAATGACGACACTTCCGGTAAAGGCATCCACAGCTGCTAATGCTATCGCATAGCCAACACGCAATAGAATTGGATTGTGAACTTTTTTAGCCGAATAGTATTTTCGTGTGGTATGTTTTGATATAGCATCTTGCTTGCCGTTAAATTTGCCAACTTGTTAATTACTTCCAGCGTCTTAATGGCTAAACTTAATATGATTTGTTGGAAGGAATTTCGCATACAGAGAGTCCTGCTTTAACTGTTCTTCTTCCTTTTCTGTTTCTCCCTCCTCCTTTCAGGTGTGGGGGCAGCCATGGTGGTCGTGTCGTTAATCGTGGCCGTCTACTACAACGTGATTCTGGCCTACACGGTGTTCTACATGGCGCAGAGCTTTAGGTCCGTGCTGCCGTGGGAAGACTGCTTCGAGTGGTGGGGGGCCGACCCGGAAACCTGCTACGTGCGCACTAGCAACGTGGTAAGGAACACTGCGTTCGCTTTGTGTGTTTCGAGTCTCCTCCAGCCTCTCGTTGAATAAAACAGACACGATGTAACATTCATTTGACTCCAGATAATGTGAACACGAAGGGCAATGAACGTTTGTTCGTAATATACGGAGCTCGAAAGAAGTAAAGCTTTTTTAATACACTTGGTGCCAGTGGGAGCAGAGCGTCAATTCGAATAAAGCGGAAGTTCGTATTAAGCGGGTTGTGAGGAGAGGAGCGTTTTGCGAGGACTCAGCGCTCGCGAGGCGCGCTCGTGTAAACTGCCGACAATGGTTCTTCGCAAAACAGACTTCTACTGAACACGATCCCGGGAGTTGAAGTAATAACAGCTGTCGCTTTAAAATGCTTTTCAAATGTGTTTCCTGACATTCATGTGCACCGAAATTGATTCTAACATTTGCCCTCTTTCTCGCCGGTCCACAGGAGCGCTGCGTGTCTGTGGAAGGGAACCTGGTGCGAGAGTACATGAACATCACCAACGTGACCAATGGCGTCCTCATTGTTGCCAACAACGTGAGCGCCGTTGTTCCGACGGACGTGTTCACCTCGAGGTTCGACAATTGCACCAATGCCACGCAGACGGCCAGCCAGCAGTTTTGGGAGTAAGTGCGACAGGGTTCTGAATTCGTCGAAACAATCGCGTTCCGACAACGTTATCAGCCAGGCTTTTACAGTTTTTTTTCTCCTAGTTTATTGAAGTATGCTTCATAGAAACCTGCTAAGTACGGTTACAAAGTGCATAATAATAATAATAATAATAATAATAATAATAATAATAATAATAATAATAATAATAATAATAATAATAATAATAATAATAATAACAATAATAATAATAATAATAATAATAGGTTTTTGGGGAAAGGAAATGGCGCAGTATCTCTCATACATCGTTGGACACCTTAACCGCGCCGTAAGGGAAGGGATAAAGGAGGGAGTGAAAGAAGAAAGAGGTGCCGTAGTGGAGGGCTCCGGAATAATTTCGACCACATGGGGATCTTTAACGTGCACTGACATCGCACAGCACACGGGTGCCTTAGCGTTTTGCCTCGGTAAAAACGCAGCCGCCGCGGTCGGGTTCGAACCCGGGAATTCCGGATCAGTAGCCGAGCGCCCTAACCACTGAGCCGCCGCGGCAGGTTTACAAAGTGCATGTTTGAAAAGTGCATGTTTTAAATTTACGGATGCGAGTTGGCATGAAAAAAATTTTTGTTCTAGCCCGTTACTTTTTGTTACTGAAGTATAAGTATACGAAGATAAAAACCTCAGTTGATGGGCCGTGGTAACGGCTCAATTCTGCAGCATGTTAACGGCCCCTGTTTCCTTCCCGTTTCCTTGCAGACGGTACGTCTTGAACATCACCAGCGGCATCGATGACTTGGGCGCGATCCGCTGGGACCTGAGCCTCTGCCTGCTTGCAAGCTGGGTCGTCGTCTTCCTGTGTCTCATGAAGGGTGTCAAGTCCACCGGCAAGGTAAGGCAGGAAACTGTTCACAAAATGCGCCTTTAAACCTTAAATTCTGCGCAAGTATCCAAACGCTCTGCATGCTAAGGATGAGATTACAGCACAGCCACGGCATTGTGAGACCTCATTCTATACGTGTTTCGTCGCGGACTTGATTTCGCTGACGTGGTCGTTGTAGTTGTGAGGTCGAGATTGAGGTAGTTGCGCTCGCAGGCTGTGAACTGCAGGCACTTAACCTTCATCATTTTTTTTTCTAGGTTGTGTACTTCACGGCTACGTTCCCCTACGTTGTGTTGATCATCCTGCTTGTGAAAGGCGTCACTCTTCCCGGAGCTGTGGAAGGCATCAAATACTTCATCATTCCTGAATGGCACAGGGTCCTCGAAATCGACGTGAGTGTATTTTATATGCCTCGATAGCCAACGTGACTTTCGGTTTTTACTGCGTAGTTTGCTAGAGCATCTAAACATTATAAACGGAGTGGAGCAGAGCGAGGATCTGCTTGATGATTTATGCGGAAGTTATGTTATGTGCGCACCTGCAAGAAATAAGCTGCGTTTTCTCACACACTTATATGGAAAATTCGAAAGTGGTACGAGTAATGTTTCGTAGCAACCGCCATTCGGCTTTAATAATAATTGGTTTTTGGGGAAAGGAAATGGCGCAGTATCTGTCTCATATATCTTTGGACACCTGAACCACGCCGTAAGGGAAGGGATAAGGGAGGGAGTGAAAGAAGAAAGGGAGAAAGGGGTGCCGTAGTGTAGGGCTCCGGAATAATTTCGACCACCTGGGGATCTTTAACGTGCACTGACATCGCACAGCACACGGGCGCCTTAGCGTTTTTCCTCCATAAAAGTGCAGCCGCCGCGGTCGGGTTCGAACCCGGGAACTCCGGATCAATAGTCGAGCGCCCTAACCACTGAGCCACCGCGGCGGGTATGGACACCTGAACCGCACCGTAAGGGAAATGATAAAGAAGGGAGTGAAAGAAGAAAGGAAGAGAGAGGTGCTGTAGTGGAGGGCTACGGAATAATTTCGACCACCTGGGGATCTTTAACGTGCACTGACATCGCACAGCACACGGGCGCCTTAGCGTTTTTCCTCCATAAAAACGCAGCCGCAGCGGTCGGGTTCGAACCCGGGAACTCCGGATCAATAGTCGAGCGCCCTAACCACTGAGCCACCGCGGCGGGTATGGACACCTGAACCGCGCCGTAAGGGAAATGATAAGGGAGGGAGTGAAAGAAAAAAGGAAGAAAGGGGTGACGTAGTGGAGGGCTCCGGAATAATTTCGACCACCTGGGGATCTTTAACGTGCACTGACATCGCACAGCACACGGGCGCCTTAGCGTTTTTCCTCCATAAAATCCAAATGTCGTTTTCCAGTTGGTTCTTGCACGATAAGAGCCTGCGGGCTTTTATTTATTTTCATTTTTCTTTCCACATTTAGATCTGGCGCAAGGCTGCAGAGCAGCTTTTCTACTCTCTCGGAATATCCTGGGGAGGAATCATCATGTTCGGATCGTATAACAAGTTCAGCAACCCGGTGCACAGGTTAGTATTGCTTAGTGACAAGCATCGTCTCGTGACCGATGTGAACTCTGCTCACAAGCACAGCGCCCTCAAACGGTTTAGTGGAGTTTTTACAGTATAGGAACATTTTCAGCCAGTAAAGAACAGCTTTATCAAAGAATGTGGCCATTATAAGTGTCACCGATTTATGGGCTCGTCTTGAACTCGGCAAACAAGTTCCTTTAAGGCACCATTTTTTCCCCTAAAATTTTCGGAAAACTTTTTTTATCACATAATATTGTAGCACATTATACAATTTACCAGTTACTCGGCAGAAGAATTAGTTATAGTTCATTCTCCTGCTGTCCCCTTTGTTGTGCTAACAGACCATCGGATATGAGTTCTCCGCATAGCACAATCCCTGTCCAAGGCCAAGCGATAGTTGATACTATTGAAGATCCCATTTGCGCTATGTTGGTTTGTTTGGTGCTTCGAAATAAGTGTTGTCCCATTTCTTTGACTCCCCTGACAGAGATGCCCTCTTCGTGAGCACGATGGACTTCATCACTAGCATCATCGGAGGCATAGTCATCTTCTCCGTACTCGGCAACATGTCCACTGAGCTTGGAATCGACATCAAGGACGTCGCCAAGGCCGGTAAGCATGAAAGTAACCTTCCTCGCGAGGCGCAATCGAGTCATGGCAATGGGTGCATGAGATTCATGAGCTTGAGACTGAAGAGCGATGTACCACGATGGCAGCATTCAAGAAAGCTCAAGCGGAACAGCCATGTTGCCAAAAAATCGCCTCAAAGAAGTGTTTACTGCTCAAGTGCATGACCATGAAAACGGGTGGCCTGCAGGATGTGCAGCATTTGGGCGACGACATAAAAGCAACAAATGGACGTGTAAGGTATATGTGCACGCATTCAGCACAGAATAACGAAAGCTGAATGCTTCTACGTTCGTGCTGAACACGTGTATAGCGGACGGCAGCCCACCCTAATAAAAATGCTCTATAGACAGTCTATAGAGTTCTTGTAGACTCTATTGCCTTCCTATCGGTATTTATTTTTGCCTATTCATAGTCCATAGACTGTCTATGAAGAAAAGTCTACTAAAACTGTATGGCCATAGATCTATAGATTGTCTGCAGACTGTCTATAGGATTTGTATTGCCTATAGACTGTTCATCAGATTTGTCTATAGAGAGTCTATCGACTTTATAGACAGAAGTCTATGGGCAGTCTATAGGCTGTCTAAAAATTTTGTAAGGGCAGCACTCGCGTTCTACAAAGACATTAATCGAAAAAAGCAGTGTTTAGCGAGTACCGAAATCTTACCGTCTTCCTTACTCTGTGTGTCACAGACGCTGCACTGGACACTTTACTCTGATGCTCGATATTCAGCTGCCAAAGATAAGCAGGACGAAACTTTACTCGAGGTCAATACTAAAGCTCCGTGAAAAAAGCGCAACACTTTCTTGCACAAAAATGACAAGTTTCTGATACGAAGGAGCAGTATTGACTGCCGATGCTTAGTGCCTCTGTATCTCGTGCAGAAAGGTTTCATAGTGGTAGGAGTAAGGTGAGGCGCGTAGGTCTCTCTGTGATAGTTGATTTATTGTACGGTATGCAGTGAGCCTTAATCCCTGACCGATGCGTTTCTCACAGGCCAAGGCCTGGCGTTCGTGGCGTACCCCGAGGCCCTGTCCAGACTCGTGGTTCCCCAGCTCTGGTCCTTCCTCTTCTTCTTCATGCTTTTCCTCCTGGGATTGGACAGTGAGGTGAGTGACGTCATTCGAAATTAATCTTGCCATTCTAGGGCTTTTCTGCTGGCACACCTGCACCACTGGGGACAGAAGCCCCCAGGACACGCAACCGCAGATCTTGGTGCATAGAGGCAAAGTGTGCCAATGTTCAGTTGATTTCACTAGCACACATCGCAGAGTCCAAGAACGACTTTCACCTCCGCAAGTGTGGCTGGCAAAAATCGGCATAGTATACCGGCATAGTTATGCTGACGGCAATGCTATAGAACAGCAGGGTAAAAAAAAAAGCTTGTGACAACAGCATATATGCCAATACCAGGAATTCACAGCGGCGCTTACGATTACAACAAAGGCAACTTACTTTCAAGGACCTTGCGCTGCTTATGAGGATAAAAGGTGAAGTCATTGCAGATTATTATTTTAAACCATCGAAGGGATTATAAAAAAAGCTGCTAGAGGTATAAGTAGGGTTAATTGATTTCTACGGGGCACTCGCTCATACCCAGCAATTCTGTACAAAAGCATTTTTGAGCGGAAAATCATCTATGAACGCAATTTTTTTTTTCATATAATGTGAGATTTCACTGTAATAATTAATATATCTACAGGTCACCCGACGCCAGTCTTCAATTTTTTTTTCTTTTATTAACGTTTTTGCTATCGTCAAAAGCGTCCCCCATTGGTTTTCTATGGGTGTCTTAACTGTTTGATGCGACCGATAGAAATGCTTTAAAAGAAAGGTTTTGCTACATATCAGAAGAATGGAGCATTACATTCAATACTACCACAAAATTATCTTACAATTTTGTAATTTTCAAAATTTTCGTTCGAAATTGCTGGACTTGTCAGCATTGCAGGTTCTGAAACTGGGCAAAACGTCCTGTACAATGTTCAGTGCACAAATTTCTTTACGGAAACAGCGGGTATGCGCTTCATAGTTTCGATATATAGCACTGTATACTCGCTTCTGTAGCCATCTCAATATAGTCTGTAGTCTTGTGGACTTAGCATAGAACTCAATTAGTTCCGACTACACCATCCAGCGAAGATTTCTGCCAGACTTGAGTTTTCTTGCATTTCAACAAGCATCGTCACTGCTTTTCTGTCTGTCATGCAGTTCGCTCTGTTGGAGACCTTCCTGACCGCCTTTTACGACGAGTTCCCGAAGTCCAGGCGGTACAAGATTCCACTTACCTTCGGCATCTGCGTCGTCTGCTTCCTGGTCGGACTTCCGTGCGTTACGCAGGTGTGTGCACCTTAATGCCTTTTTTTTTTAGCTCATCTGCGATTACTGACACATCGCGCAGTCATATTTGTCAATGACGCATAGTTGCGCGGACTGGCGAAACATGTGCCTGGCTACACATTGATGTTCTGAGCAAGTTTACCAGCCTGCCAAAGTGCTTGCCAAATGCTGTTACTGTGTCATAATTACTAAGTGAGGGACGTAGTCCAGCAAAAGAGCGATCACAAAGTTTTCGTGTGATTGATTGTTTCAGTTTGGAAAAGAATAACAGGAAACAGAGCAAATGGTCGTTACAACAAGAGCTTTTTGTCTGTTCCTTTACTTCTTTCAGTTAGAAATCGGTAACCGACCTCCACTTTCTTAACAACCGTGCACTTCACTAAACACACCCCTTAGGGTTTTTCTTGTGACTTTCAACTCTCATCGCTCGTTCTCGCGTTAAACTATCTTCCGCTTCGAAGGTAGCTACTTTGTGGAGAAAGAAGCGCTACCCGCAATCCGCATCCGAGAGTGATTCCTCGGTACAAATTTAAACTTCACTTTTCACAAGGTTTGCAGAAAGCAAACTCTGCAGAGGGGAAAACACATTGCTCCGGCGTTACGGAGCGCCAGGCTTCAACAGAACATGCGACGAATGATACGATTGTAGCTAATGCCCAATACACCTATGCACTATAATGGCAGGCACATACAGAAATTCGATATATTTCCTATGCTGCTCTGTTGTCGCATGTTCTATTGCGCTATACGTGCTCAAAGGTGGCGCACGACAGTGCCACCTGCTGAAACGCGTTCATGGTTCTAAGTTTCGCTCAGAATTGTGTACGTAACTGCAAATTTTCACCATGTTATTAATATTTAGTCTGGTGCATTTTTTTCCTTCTCAATCTTCAGGGTGGTCAGTACATTCTGAACCTGATGGACACCTACGCCGGTGGCGGAGCCGTTCTCTTCATCGCCATTTGCGAAATCGTGGGGCTCATGTGGTTCTACGGTAAGTCAAAATGTACAGAGACATTGCTTGAGGGTTTTGCGCCATACTTGTAGCCATAACGTCTACACAGTGGAAATTACGGCGAGTGCACATAAGGGTGCAGCATTGCTCAGGCTTCGCATTTATTCCAGTGCGTGTGTGTGCGCGTGTTTTATATTTATTTCGCTGCTCTGAGGCCTGTTACTCATCTCTTAACATTATACGCTAGAAAGCTCGCGTCCGTTCAAATAAATCGATTTCACATGGTTTTTCTAACTTAAACTTTTTTTCCAAAAAATGGTACCACATGGCTATTTAGTACATGTGCTGCCATCTGTCGACAAACCAACAAAAATGCTTTGGGCGAGCCTTGCGTTTCTGAAACCGGACAGATTGCTAGAAAACACACGTAAAGCTGGACTATGAACAAAAAGAAAAATGGCTGTGGTTTAGCTCTGATTAAACCTCGAGTAACGCGATAGGTACAGCTGGCCGAGTGGAACTCACTCAGTCGAATTGCAGTCAGCCATTCACCGCTGCGTTTCGCCGCTCCGTTCCTTCTTCATCTTCGTCCCTGGACGTGATTCACTCTCTCCCCCTCTCCACTCCCTTCACTCGGTTTCGCCGGCAGCTGCTCCGCACCAATGGACCAACCACGTGACCAGCCACGGCGCCGCCACGGTGGCCACGCTGAAGGCTGGAAATGCTAGCGTAATGTAGCTATCGCTACAAAATTAGCCGGTTAGGTGTAACGTTAAGAGACCGGAAGCGGGCTGAGTGGGCCAAGGAACAAACGCGGGTTAATGACATCCTAGTCGAAATCAAGAGGAAGGAATGGTCGTGGGCAGGGCATGTAACGCGTGTGCATGATAACCGCTGGTCCTTAAGTGTAGCGGAGTGGATTCCAAGCGAAGGCAAGCGTAGCAGGGGGCGGCAGAAAGTTAGGTAGGTGGGTGAGATTAAGAAATTTGCAGGCATAGGGTGGATGCAGCCGGCAAAGGACAGGGTTAATTGGAGAGACATGGGAGAGGCCTTTGCCCTGCAGTGGGCGTAGTCAGGCTGATGTTGATGATGATGACGAGCCTGGCTCGTCCAAGTCCGCTATGGGGTTAAAACCAGTAATTATAGAAGGCGAAGGGGAGATATTGTTCCTGTCAAAGAAACTCATGGAGCTTCAATGGCCGTGTCGAGCATCTTGCGGAAGAAATGTGGGTGAAATTCGCCTACTGCTAACTGTGGGTGAAATTCGCCTGCTGCTTGATAAACCGCGCCTGTGTGCTTTGCGATGTCAGTGAACGTTAAAGATCCCCAGGTGGTCGAAATTATTCCGGAGCCCTCCACTACGGCACCCCTTTTTTTCCTTTCTTCTTTCACTCCCTCCCTTATCCCTTCCCTTACGGCGCGGTTCATGTGTCCAACGATATATGAGACAGATACTGCGCCATTTCCTTACCCCAAAAAAACAATTATTTTTATTATTGATAAACCGTTCTAACGAGGAAATGAGTTTTCGGATCTCAGTTGTAATCATACTTGCGGGACAAGCGAAAGAACGCCTTTCTTATAAACATTTATCTGGGTCCCTTTTGGGAGCCCTGTGTTCCACCTACTCTAAGCATACAGATTTAAAAAGCGCCCCATACAAGTAAGAACGACTGCTTCTCAGAGGCAGTGAAACCTGAGATGGCTACATCCTGGTGTTCGTACGTATGCGGTTACCAGCGCTTTTAGCTTACTGCGAATTCGAATTAGCTCTGCATGGAATGGTAATCGTTTTACACAACACGTATACGCAGAAAGCTCCCGCGTGCGTGAGTTTTTGGCCCACAACTACTCCATACGTCAGGACGCCTGGAACCTGATCCTCTACGATTTTCGCGACAGAGGAAAAAAACGCGTTCGATGGCACGGTTTGAGAACTGGATAGCCGGCATCGTCACGCACCCACTCTTTCTTTCCGGTGTATTTGACAGAGGAATAAACTACAACACGCGGGCAACTTTGAAGAGAAATGACAAGTCGTGCGTGCGTCAAGCAATTTAAACTTTCGCAGATACGTATATCTAAGCCCAGGATGCAATTAAAACAAGGAAAACAGTGACGAAAACAGTATAGCCCTCGTAACAAAAGAGCTAGAAAAGAGTATAAATAGAATCCGCGGCACTCCTAAATAAAGCGACAATTTTGCGTAGTTAACGAACAAACCGTGAAAGAACACGGGAGAGTGAAAACACTGCCTATGTGCAACCACGGTCGTTGTGGGGAGAACGATCCTAGCGGACACTTCCAGTCATTCTCCATTCCTTCGGCGATTTCCAGCGCTTGACTGGGGTGACGCGATGTAGAGGGTAAAGAAGCATAACGTGCCGAATAATTACGCCGAACTGACCACGTGTTTACTGCGCATTTGCAACTTTGCGGGCCCCACTTGTCTTTGCGCATGCGCAATAGGTGCAGCTGCTAGCACGGTGTATTTACGTCCACACTAGTATACAGCCGGGGGCAAAAGTCTCTAGGCCACGAGCTCCTCAAACAAAGCTCTGCTATTAGCCGGCGGCTGGAGACCACACTTGCGGTGGTGAATGTCAAAATTTTGTTCCTTCACCTACACAAATGCGCTCTACAACCGCCGGCTAATAGCAACTAAAGCTGTCTGCTTCCTTTGAGGAACACGTCGTCGCGAGACTTTTGTCCCTGACTGTACGTCTGTGTTATGCTAAAGCTTTGTATATTCGAGAGCTTAAGTATAAACTATGCGCCTTCACCAAATTTTCCTTGTTTAGAATTTGCGAATGTTTCACTCTCACGCTGTTCTCTGTTCGCAAGCCTGATCGCTGCCTGAATTCCTTTTTGCAGGAATCCGCCGCTTCTGCGCCGACCTGAAACTGATGCTGGGACACGACATCGGCTGGTACTGGAAGGCCAGCTGGCTGGTATTCTCGCCTTGCATCCTCGGGGTGAGTTTGTTGTGGTATGACGATATATGTAACCACCATAGGAACTGTTTCGAAGTATCAGCATAGACGCCCCTTTTCCTCGCTTGTTGAGCACGTGTGCAAGCACTGGCATCAAAGTTTCTCGCGTTGAGCATAGCACAGCAGCACAGGGGTAATGAATGTTCGAGAACAGGTATACTGCACGTTTACGGTGGGACACAAAGACCACAGCACACAGCACGAACTACACTTTCTCACTGTCTGTTACCTCGTTACTGTGCAGTGCCTGTTCCTGAAAATGACACAGCAACTGGAGCAAGTCTCAATGTTATTGACTTAAGAATAAAGTGAAATAATAGCCCGTCAGGAAGCACAGACAACTTAAATCCTGCATCCGAAGGCCGCTGGTAGAAGTTCTTTTGTTGTCAACGATATTCTAGACATCTAGGCAGGTGTACCAAGGGATAAGATTAGTGCTAAGGTTTTCAACCTGGTGCACTGAGGACAAAGCCATCTCTTCCAGGGCGACTTTGCATCTGAAATGCTTGCAGTCCTTTGTGCATTAGGCAGCGCACAGTCACGATAACATATATTCATGGTATCTTAATTGTGTTTGGAAATGGAGTGCATATACCAAAATATGACAACTATGCAATGTCATGGGCACCTTCGGTTTTTACCTGTTTTCTAAAATAGGGCACTTTGTTTACTTGACAGCTAGGCTGCATGGTTCGTGAACGGTTTGTCTCCTATGTATGTGTGCAGACAGTCTTTCGAAATGTAGTTTCGGAGTGGTCTTTAAACATACTCGTTTTTCCCCTACAGTTCCTCTTCATCTACGGACTCATCAAACACGAGCCCATCAAGTACGACGAGGTGGTGACCTACCCGGAGTGGGCCGATGGTGTGGGCTGGTTTCTGGCGATGCTCTCCATGGCGCAGATCCCCATCTGGGGTGTCATCGTCCTGCTCAAGAACTGGAAGGTACTTGCCTCTTACCACAGTCACCACAGCAATGCTATATCTCAGTCCACGCTGTATCAAGACTGTAAAGCAGGGACTCCGAAGTTGACCACGCAGGTCACCTTACCATGGTCCCCGACATTTTCTCTGGGGGTACAAACTGCGTCGGACGTCGTAACTGGAAACTCTCGCTTCCTGCCAGATAACCTATCGGAATGCTATCCCAGGCGACCATGGAAACCTGGGCTGAAAAGAGGGAGCTTTCAAGCATGTATACAACCTTGGTAAAAAGTCTACGGGTCATATCCTCACGTGCACATTTAGAGATTCAGTGGTGCCATAGGCTCCTACTATACAGCTGAAAAGCAAACCACATGTGACCTGAGGACTTTTGGCCACTGGTCTGTAGCTGTGTGATGATACAGCTGAGATTGAAAGTGGGCGTTTTCGGGCAGGTGCGGTATAACTGTCGCCATCGCTGATTCTCCCCGGTACGCGACAAAAGACCAAGGAGTTCCTAACACTGCGATTTATCGAGTCTTTTTTTTTTTTGGTAGAACCCCAGGAAGGCCTTCCAACCGGAACGCAAGTGGGGTCCGGGAGACCCCGTCGAGATGGAGCTCTACCGTACCCAAAATGGTGGCGTCACTAACCTCGGCTTCCAGAGCAGCGACACCTACCGCTACTAATGGTCCAAACCGACACTTGTTCGGCCACCAACCGCGTCACGGCGCCACCGACGCGTCCGGCGTTGCCACACGCATATGGCTCCGTTGTGCAAAAAGGGTGTAATCTTTCCACCCTCCCATCAGCTTATTGCTCAAGGCAGTTGTCGCATCGATTTTACTGTCAACATTTCACGTGCGTAGTTTACAGAAAACTGACAGTAGGACTGATGTCCAGGAGGTTTTCTCAAGAGAACGTATTGGAGTGCCACTTGAATGTTGACGGACGTTTTTCTGTGACCTTTCCGCGTGAAATGTTGTGTGTGATGCGCTTCAGGAAAGCAGAAAGGAGATAGTGCATTCCATTCCGTCCCTTTCGTGTACCTGACTGTTACGTGGTCGTGCATCCTTCGTGTTTCATTCAGCTTCAGCCAAAGAACATTCGCCTCTCTGCGGTCGGCATAGATATTACGGTGCATTGAACCTACGTCAGAGTATAAGGTGGCTAACAGAGGGCGGCACGTGTTTGCTAACTCCTACCGCGCCTTGACATACCGTTATTTACTCTCCTCTGTTACCACGCTTTTAGCCAAGACGCCGACTTTGGAGACCACTTTTGTAACGGTCAAAATAACGCCGTGCTTAATTTTGTTCCACTTAATATCATCTGCATCAAGTGTAAAGAACGTCGACGAAGATGTTTGGTGGGCGCAAACTCAAAGAAGGACACGGGTCTTCTTTCTTCGACTTCGTGAACTTTGCGCCCATTAATCACCGTGAACTGCTTCCAACTAGAATTTTCTGTTTTGCCCTCGGTGAAACGTTCTCGTGTTTGTCCATCGAATGTAAATAGCACATATTTGCTTATGCGTACATCGCTTTGTGTGAGGCCTTCCCACGATTACAACCCCGTCTCTTCGTCTTGAATTTACTGGTACTCCCTTAAAAGGGTACGGACACAAAATTTTGGACACAAACTAACTTTATGATTTGTTTCATGCGCGCAAGATGCCTTGTAGCACGTTTCTGTCGCAGTCATTAATTGGAAAATAATTTATTACGATTGTAAATGTTGTCCGAGGAGCCGCTCAGCATGCCCAACCGCATCAAGTGACGTCAAGATGCACTTGGCCCCAATTATCGTGACGTCACCGAACCCAGCAGTTCACATTAACAACCAGTGCTTGCCGGTGATGCCGACGTCATCATGAACGCGATAGTACAGGTTGACCGGTCGACTGTGACGTCAAAGTGCACTTCTGCGTTGGCACCAACCGAAACCGAAACTACCGGTACAAAATGCTTGTAGCTTACTATACACGCTGCCCACTGGTATTTCTCAGCTCAAATTCACGATTACGGGGCTCGTAGGCCTCTTTCAAGGCAAGAAAAACTGACTACCACAATATTTGTGTTTGCACCCTTTTAATCTTTTTTTTTTTGCCGGCGGCTCACGCGCAACAAACACATGGCGTATGAAATGACAAGGCTGGCTTGATGCAGCCAATGGCCGTCCTCTCCTAGTACGCGGGAGTATTTTGTATCCACTTTTGTCCGTGTTTCGTCAAATGTCTTCTCCGTGTATGTTTGAAGCTGTATGATTCTTAACGCCCCTATCACAGCTCTTAATCCATCCATGCCCCCTTCCCTATTTTTTTTTTGCCGAACTGGTCTCTCTGTACCAAGTATGTTGTGTTTTAATTGCGTTCGCTTCTTCCTGATCTCGCTGGTCAGAAAACTTTTAGCTATTCTAATCGTGTTTTTTTTTACGAGTCCTGCAATTTAGTGATTGCTAAGGTTTGCTCGTGCAAGCACATCCAAGTTGACGCCTGACAGCCTGTTGTCTATGTCTATTGCCTATGTCAGTCAACGATCTATTAAACTGAGGGCTTTTGCAACCCCCGAGAACAAAGTTTCTGCATGAAGCTGCATTCTGCAAGAATGAAAGCAAAGCTACTTAATTCACGGCTCGCAGGATGGACGTCTTTTGTCGTTTTTAAGCGGCTGTAATATGTCTAATTAGCTGTCCTGTTAGTTTTATCTCCTGTTTTAGTTTTTTTTTTACAATGTCGTTTCGCATGCAGGTTCATGCGGTTCCAGCAGCTAAGAAAGGGAAATCTGCTCAGTGTAAATATATGTAATATAATAATCATGTGTATCTGCCTATTTATTATGGGTGTTTGTTTGCTATATATAGAATGGATTTTTGTGAAAGAAAATAAATTTCGAGTATTTTTACGAATTTTTGCGTCTTTGTTTTTTGAAAAAAAAAAGGGGGGGGGGGGGTCGTGAGGAGGAGGCTGCACCTTCGAGGGTTTGTGTTCTGCCAGTGAGCGTGCTGTGGAAATCCGCCTTTTTCGCCTCCAGCTCCACTGGTTGAATACCAAAACCTCCACCTCCTACTGCGCATGCGCAGTTTGTTTTAGTGACAGGCGCATGCGACAGATGGCGGCAGCTGTCGAGCACACACTTGCGACTTCGCAGGCACAACTGGCTCCTCTCGGAGCCGGATCGCGCAGGCGATCTCCCACGAGCGTTTGCTTTCAGCCAGTAGCAGGCGAATTTGCGCCACTCTCCAGAGGGCGCGGCGCAATGAAAAAGGCTAGGGTGCCTCGATGCGCTCTCCGCTGAGCGGGCGCGCATCGAGGCACCCTAAAAAAGGCAGATTCGGAAAGCGGAACCGCTTGAGTGTGAACGTGAGCATCGAGCGGAAATAGAATAGTTTTTCGTTGGGTTTCTGGAGTTCTCACTGTCAACGTACTTTTGACGATATAACGACCGGTAGAACAAAAACGGATTTTTTTATCAGATAGCAGCCAGGGGAGGGTGCTTAGGGTAAGTGTGGTGCGGCTCCGTATCGGGCACCACCACCTTCCTGATTCCTGAATTCAGCACCTTGCCGCGCAGATTACAGAACTCAGTATGCAGAAGACGGTACATTAGTTATACGATGCACATTGCTGATGTGAAGGTCAGGACAAGGATCCTGTATTTACACCGGCCACAGCTGTTGTCTTACGGTGCAGCTCACTTGCGTACTGTTCCAACCGATCCTGCCACACAAGAGGGCATTGTGCTGCGAGGTCGTATCACTGCTTTTTCATAACTTTCCAGTCATTTCGCAACCGCTGCCACGTCCAAAAGATTGGCCATTTATTTCTACA
This sequence comes from Amblyomma americanum, assembly GCF_052857255.1. Taxonomy (NCBI): domain Eukaryota; kingdom Metazoa; phylum Arthropoda; class Arachnida; order Ixodida; family Ixodidae; genus Amblyomma; species Amblyomma americanum. The sequence goes on along the minus strand of NC_135506.1, from coordinate 16,351,409 downwards.
AATCTTTAAATACGTGTTGATTTCTCTGTCGCATGCTGCCCAGAGCCTTGCTCACTTTCTTCTTAATAAAACATTATATTTCTCGGTCTGATCAAGAAGTGTGAGGGCTGTCGACTGCTGGCATTTTGGTCTACATATCCCGTGATCAGAAGTTTTGATCCCCGAGTTCCCGTTACCCAAGTTTCGAATCGCTGACCTGGGGGCTACCCTTACTAAAATTTATTTAGAGAGTCTGTCCATAGACTTCTTTCTGAAAGTCTATAGACTGTCTATAGACAACTCCCAGGGAATAATCTATATAGGCAGTACAGATCCTATAGACAGTCTATAGACAATCTATAGATTTATGGCCATACACTTTTAGTAGATTTTTGTGTATAGAATGTCTATAGGCTATCTGTAGACAAAAATATCTTTAGGAATGCAATAAAGTCTATAAGAAGTCTATAGCCTGTCAATAGACCATTTTCATAAGGCTATGCGGCTATGCCCTGACGCGACGTTTACAGTTGTTTCGAAGAGCGGGTCAGGAGAGTTAACCCGTCCTTTGCAGGCAAGTTGACTCTCTCCGCTGCCGTTTGTTTTACTCGACCCGGCTGCGTTTACATGAAGCCGACAACTACTTTATTACGCTCAAGTTCATGCAAACGCCGCTAGGGTGGACTGATGACTTTCCCCGGCACCGACAGCTGTCGATAAAAAGACGAGATGCTGTCATCATATAGTTCAAGGCAGTTTTGACGCCCAGAACAGTCGGCTGAAAGCAGCAGGTTACCCGATGAGACTGCGATCCAGTGTCGCAGAAGGGATTCTGCAAGCACTTAGAGGCAGAAAATATGTCACGACCACATCTGAAGAAAGGAAGCCGTACGCGGTCATTCCTTACATTAATGGCATTTCCCACAGTCTCAAAAAGGTAGGCGCAAGAGCTGGTGTAAAAGTGCTCATGTCAGCACCCAACAGGTTAAGAAGCCTGTGTGCCAAAGTAAACAGCGAGCAAAGAAAAAAATCAATGCAAGAAAAAGCACCGAAAAAAAAAACATGTGAAATGTGTGACAAGGGGGTTTACGAAATACCTCTGTCATGCGGACGCACCTATACATTGGTCAAACAGGGCACTGTTTGAATGAACGTCTTCGAGAGCACAAAAGATCCCTAAAGGGCGCCATCAGCAGTGAATTAGCAAAACATTGCAGCCAGCATGAATGCGCTCCGCAGCTTATCAACACAATGGTCATCCCGTCGTATTTTAATCAACGGACCAGGGAGATCGAAGAAGCCTTCAACATCCAACAAAAAAGCGACGTATGCGTCAGCATGCTTTCGATAGCGTTTCGTGATAGCGAAATTGGTTATCTGTGTGCGTTTCCCTAATATTTTACCACGTGTACATCTTATGCGTTTGTCATGCTCCTGTGCTTTCCTTATTGCACGAGCGAGATGTATATATTCAATCGAACGTGCATTAAAAATCTGGTTGTTAGCATTGATTCCCGCCTCTCTCTTCTTTGTTTCGTGCTGCGCTGCTCCTGCCACATGAACATAAAATGTGCTAGAATTTTACACACAAAGGAAATATGAATTCCGAATAAGTCGCCCGATCCTGCCCATATATCAGGAAATAGCTGCGCAATACAGATGTAATTTCAGTTTATTAGATGTGCTCTTTGCATTTAAGTGAATACGATCAGGAGACGCATATGTATGCACCATTTAACACACAATGTACGGAGCACTACGACACCAGCAAATAATAATGGCCAAATTTTTCTCTAGCTCTGAGAAATCTGAAAAAAATGGAGCAATAAACACATAATACAGGCTGAAAGTTGATGCACCTTAAGCAAACATTCTACAGGGTACAACAGCACATATGCACTCGCAAAAGCAAACGCATGTAAAGAGCAACCTGTGTGCCTAAAGAAAAGACGAGATGGGCGTACGATACAGATACGCAGTTTCAGGTCACGGATATTCTGCAGGTTGAAGCCTCCCTCTCGCTTTGCCTCTCGCACAAGCCTCGGAGTACGCTTGAGCGTGTTATCAAAACACGAAAAAATAAATTAATTCTACTAGGCAAAAATAAAAAACGAGCATAAACCAACATACCTTGACGACGTTGCCAACGAAAACCAGGGTATGAAATAAAATGCTGCAACTCTATACATGAATTCAACGCAGCCTTCTGTCCTGCGCCTTCTCACGGCACAGCGAACGCTCAAACATTCGCGTTACATCCTCGTTACACCCCCGTTTTATTTTCTTGCGACTAAGTGTGGAGGTAAGACTGCTTGGAGCCGGATGGAAAGGGGGGACGTCTTGAGGTAGGAGCCCTGGCGCGCCGCACCCATGGTATTGCAGACCGCGCGTGCGGCACAATACGGCGTGGGAGGCGAGATCAAGGGGATCAAGGCACAAGTAATCCGCTGGGGGTGGGTTGAACGTCAGCGACGCGAACACAACACAAACTGTACCGCTGCGACAGCACGGCAATGTAGATAGAGCAGGTTAATCCATGGGCACTCGCAGCAAGAGTCTTGTGGGCCTCCGAAGACCTCTCCCGCCTGTGACCGCAGTGGACGGCCACGCTGCCACCAACAACACGCCACAGTCGTCGGAGGCGCTGAGGAATGCAGAGTGCGCGCTAGGAGTCGCCCATTCCCTTGAAATCCGCTGCCGCGAACGACGCCTGTAAGAGCGCCATTGTGGTGTAGGGCCGTGAAGCTGCGCAAAAGACTTGCGATGCGCCGCGCGCCGCTACATCAGTTCCAAAAGGAATTATGCGGGCACGCCGAGGTGCGCCGTAAAGCTGTCATAAATCCGTAGCTACAAAGTTCACGACAGCCCAGTGATGAGAGCAAGAGCTGCCGCGCGCTGGGACTTGCGCGCAGCGGCCAGGGGCTGCGCGAATACGTGTGCGCAAGATGGCTTCCGTCCAGCGAGGAAGCCGGATGAGCGACGGGAGGCCCATTACTGCTCCTCTGCTAGACAGCGGCGCAACGAGGATTGCTGGTAGTTGGAGATGCCTGCAGGGACCGCCGCACCGTGCTGAAGTTGGAAACACTATAGAAGACGGGCACGTTGGTGACCGCCGCTTCCGGCGGTGCGATGAAAAGGCAGACCGCCGTCGCTTGCCTGCCTGCAGCATGGAGCCGACGGCCCACAAGAGATGCGGGGTTAACTGGGCTTACTTCGGCTATTCGAACGAAACTGTTTGATCTCTCAAAACGGCGAGTGCAAGAGCAATACCTTCTCTCCCGGTAGCTTTTGGCGCGAGGGAGAGAGAAAAGGGAGCGGGGAGTCAATTTGTATTTTTTTGTTGAAAAGCATTGGTCCCAAAAACGTTCTCCCGGTTACCTTTGTCGGACCAAAATGCTATGATTTGTTTTTTTTTTCTTCTGCTTAACGCCCTCGAAAAAAACGTTTCTAGGCCATTAGTGGGCGCACTGCCCTTTTGCTTGTGTTTCTGTGTCCTGCCTCTATACGGCCTGGAAATGTTCGATAAATGTTGTATTCGGACTGGGACATTCCATCCTTTCTGGGCGCACATGGGGAGGTACGTTGTTTGCTGGGATGCAGTTACGCGCTTGTAAAAACATCTCGTAAATAAACGACAAACCGCAACCATAACGACGTTTGAAGCTATCCCCAGCCGAGAATAAGATACTGAGCTCTTCACCACCGAGCTCAGTGAGGAAGTCTAAACTCGGCGTCCAAGCGGCTGTAAAATGTTGATCACCTTCTCTCCCTCAATTTAGACTGTGCTCTTGTGATAAACCTATATTTACTGGAATGTAATTAAAGCAAGTTGCTTTCTGGAAGGCGCAGCGACGGCCGTAGAGAAAAAAAGTCACCCGGCTTCCGCTGCTGGCGCCACCATATCGCGCCATGAAAAAAAAAATCATACTGACACACAATTTCATTATGTGTTTAAAATGCGAAACAATTCGAAGCTGTTGATGCCTTTACCGGAAGTGATTGGGTCAGACTTGTGAGACCCAGATTGCTATTTCTCAGCAATGGAGGGAAGGAATAGCTCCCACAAGATCCCTTTTTGCCCCGACAGTTATTCGGTAGGCAGTGCATTTTCAACCGAGGCCCTCTGTTGTTCGTGTCATTTTGTTCTCAGTAATAGCCGACACCACCTGCCACAGGCGGCAGGTGGAAGCTTCACATAGGCCAACCTGGTCTGGCGACGTCACTTCCCTGAAGCTAATGGGCATTCTGCTGCCAATGGGCGTTCTCCGGTATAGTGGCGTCATTTCCGGTCCGGTAACGTCACATCCCTTCAGCCTAATGGGATTTCTCTGGTCTGGTGACGTCATTTCACTCCTGCCAATGGGCATATTGTGCGGTATGGTGGCGTCATTTCCGGTTTGGTAACGTCATGTCCCTCCAGTCAACGAGATTTCACCGGTCGGGTCCGTCACTTCTTGTCAGCTAATCAGCGAATTTTGTGACTGACGACACATTTTTTTTTTGGCCCGACGACGTACGCTTCTAATGATATCGCATTAAAAGGACTGTGCTCCCTCCCGCTTCATGATCGGCCTAATTTAAAGACACCGTCGCCAGATCACATGATGGGGGGGGGGGGGCACAATTTCGAGAGCTTCCGCCTTTCGCCTCTGACTCGGGCGTACCTGGGAAACATTTCCACTTGGTAGCGGGAGTCCCAGTTGGTGGCGGGGGAATTCCCGAGTTCTACGACGCACTGCAGCGTCGTTTATACTGGGGAAAGTCGCCCGTACAGCAATCGCTTTGCAAATATATATCTCCGCTAAGCCTTGTTAGAGCACCTAACAATGCCTGTCTGCTGTAAAGAAGTCGTTGTAAGGAAGGTGGCGGGCTCCACCGGCGTGTTGCGGCCCAGGTTGACCGCTTAAGGGGGGGTGTTCAGCTTGTATGATATGCAGGTTGTTGAAACGACCGTCGGGTGCACGCGAGACACGCGCGGAAACGGCAGGTCATAATTCGACATTCCCTCTAAAGGACAGTAGCAGGTGTAGTGGCAGATATACCTGCTGTCCATTCAGGCGGATCAGGGCATCCCGTCCCATGCGTGGGCCGGGAAGACTGAACGAAACGCAGCGCGTTTTTGTTTTTTATAGCACTTCTCATCCACAGTGTCCTTTGAAGCTCAACCAACAGGGGGGGGGGGGGGGGGGGGGGGGGCATTCTTATTGTCTTGCGCGCAAAGTCTGGAGGTTTCGCTTAGTAGAAACCATGACACCTTCGACGTTGACCTGCAAAAAAAAAAAACTCACAGAATGGTTACGACTATGCAACGCGATGCTCACCGAAAGCTGTTTAGGCGCTTAGTTTTGGGTATATTTTGAGGTAGAAAAGATACGGTGATCTCTTATCGCACTGATGTAGTGGTCAAGTGATGCACCCCTGCACTAGCAGGCGGCCGTTCCAAACAAAGCCACCCGTAGGCTTATGCGGCCCAGGTTGACCATGACTTAAGGTCACGTGCGCACCTACCGGTTACGCAGACGAGAAAGCCAGGGACGCGTGCGCCTAACAGCTCTCGCTGTAAAATTTTGAAGCGCAGCACTTCGGCGTCCGTTCTTGCGTTCCGCGTCGTATATGTAGACGGCGTTGTCGGCGTAATCGATTGTCCAAGAGGGTGTCCAAGGTTAGACTTTCTGGAATGTTGAAACAAACGTAAAAAGCCGTGCACAAAACTTGTTTTAACGCTATCGCGTTTAAGACCCCGTTATCCAGAGAATCCGGCGTCGGCTTTGTCGGTGCTGTGAGCGATAAATAGGATGGCCCAGGCAGCAACCCCGGGACAAGCGACCTAGGTGGGCAAGCTGGTCACGTGACCCTGTGAAGTCATCACAGCCTGCTCACTGTGCTGCTCACTGGGCATTAACTCTTTAACGCTATCGCGTCATATCCTTAGGGCGGAACTTAAGTGCCCCTCCGATATTTTTTTTTTGTAAATAGGTTATGCTGCCAGGCGGACGCAAACTGTGAAAAACGACGCAGCCGCCCGCGCGCTCCCTCTCCGGGCTGTTTTCTCCCCCCCCCCCCCCCCCCCACGATCAGGAACCCGATTTTAATCCCGTCTGTACCTTCAAAGATGTTACAACCTACAATCAAGGTAGTCATCGCCTTTACCCTCGCACATGTAAAGGCCTCAAGAAGGCGGATGAGCGGCTCCTTCTGAGCCTTCTCACCAATACATTGCTGTGCCCGGCAACACTAAAACAGTTTGACCCATCCTTTAACGGCAGCTGCCCGCACTGTAGAGAGGTGCCTTCTGGCACCCAGCTATCACATGGTGTGTGCCTGCCCCTCCAACCCGACTAGTCCCCCCATCCCCAACCCAACCCAGGAGTACCGGGAGGCGTTCGGCTGCCGCGACTTGCAGGCCCAACAAGCCTTAGTCGGGCGCGCCCCGGCGGAGGCCACCGCCACTGGGGTCCCAAACTATAGGGACCTCCACCTAGTGCTTGTAAGGATCGGTTCCTTACGGGCTGGTCCAAACATACCTCCTGTCCCTTCCTAATAAATGTTTTCACCACCCACCACCACCGCTATCCTTCGCTAGCACCGTCTCGTGAGAGCGGTGAGGAGCTGGGACCAACTCCTCACCCAGCCAGACAAGACCACTCGCACTTGTTTCGTGGGCCCAGGACGATGTCGCCCCCACCTTGAGGCCACACAGGACCCACCTGCCCTAATTCCCGACACCTGTGGCAAATAAAGTTGCGTGTCTCTCTCTTCAATGATCGAAAACGATACCAACACTACCAACTGTTCGCTTTTTTTCTTTTTGCCGGCAAGTTCATATCCTGTCATGGTGCGACATAATAAGGCGTCGCAGAGAGGGGAGTTACTGCTGTGTATAGTCCATCTCATCCGCATCTCAACTCTCGCGCGACGTATACTGCGGATACGTGCACTCCCCTGGCATTGGAACTTCAAGCCATTTACAATACCATTGCTTCCCTTCCGCTCGTTCCAACATTCAATACAGTTCACATTTACACCGACTCCCGCGCCGCCCTTAAACAGCTTAAGGCTGTTCGACGGACGTTCCAGATTTCACAATCAATTCATGTGCTCTGCGCAAAGTATCCATGTCCTGTGCGCATGCACTGGATTCGCGGCCATGCCCAGGATCCACATAACATTCAAGCGGATGCTATGACTCATCTTCATGCATTAGACGATCCGCCACCTTCCCCCCTTCCCCCAGATCCGTTCCTGCCCCATGTTTCCGATTCCGAAGTTCTGCGCCAGCGAACACGCGCTCTAATTCCTCCGTGTTCGCACCCTCTCCCCGTAGTCTTACTCGGCAGGAGGAGGTATCCGTGCGCCGGATTCGGGCAGGGGCGGCTCTGACACCATCTGTCCGTCATCGGTGGCGTGCGAGAGATCAGCCAGCACCTTACAGGTGCCCTCACTGTAGCGCTGCACCGGACATTTGTGATGTGCGGCACTTGTTGTGGACGTGCCCAGCGACGGCTGCTATCAGAAAACGGCTCCTCAGGGAGGTGGGCCTGCGGTGGAACCGCGAAAGTGACTACGTGAAGTGGACTAGCCCCGCCGCGGTGGCTCAGTGGTTAGGGCGCTCGACTACTGATCCGGAGTTCCCGGGTTCGAACCCGACCGCGGCGGCTGCGTTTTTATGGAGGAAAAACGCTAAGGCGCCCGTGTGCTGTGCGATGTCAGTGCACGTTAAAGATCCCCAGGTGGTCGAAATTATTCCGGAGCCCTACACTACGGCACCTATTCTTCCTTTCTTCTTTCACTCCCTCCTTTATCCCTTCCCTTACGGCGCGGTTCAGGTGTCCAAAGATATATGAGACAGATACTGCGCCATTTCCTTTCCCCAAAAAACCAATTATTATTAAGTGGACTATGGACAACCGTTTCATTAGCAACCTCTGCGACTACCTCAGCGCAACGGTTCTTCACTCCTTCTTTTAACTTTCATCCCGTGCATTCCTTCCCCCCCCCCCTTCCTTTTTTCAACTTATGCCTGATGGCACACTTCTCGAATAAAAAAAAAATAATAAGGCGCCGAGCACGCGCAGTGACAGCGCTGCAGTAGCTCTCGATGGCCGTCGGTGCAGTTGTTTTATGCAGAGTCCAGCATTTTCATGCATGTGCTTTTGACGTGTGCTGGCAGCTTCAATTCTACGGAGGAAAATTAACAAAAGGGTGCGGTAAGTGCAAGATGCTGTAACTGGTTAGCACCGTTGAGCAATAATCAAATCGAATAGCAAAAACTATTCACAAACTGTTCGAAATTTTGAATACTCTTCCACCACTAAAAAAAAAAAAAGAGCACTTAATGCAATTTAAATATTGCGCTAAGTCAACCAACGCTGCCAACACACAGGCGAATAAATTTATATAATTAGAAGCACTTTGCATGAATACAAATTTTATGCGAGACATTCTGTGGTTTGTCTATTATTAGGCAGTTCGGCTGAAACTATTTCTGTTGCCATATTTAATATTAAATATTGTCGTTTACGAGTAGCGCTAGCACCGCTAGCATCGACAATATCAAACGTAAACACGGCCACATGGACGCTGCGGTTTCGTTCCTTGCCGTTGTTCTTTGCGTTGCCGTTGTAAACAACGACAGAAGCAGTGGAAATGGGCAGAGACCGCGACAGCAGACACCACCATAAGTCTAGTCACAAACGCAAGCGCAGTGGTAGTCGCGATGACCGCGACGACAGGTCCAGAAAATATAGGCGACGTGACAGTTGGCACCGTGATCGCGTCCAATCTGAACCGAGACGGAGCAGTCAAGACACAGAACCAAGGAACTTGTCTCAATTTCGCCATGACCTCACGCGAATTTTTTTCGGCGACAACAGCCCGATTAACAGGCAAGTTGCTGTGTAAAAGGAAGTTCGTATTGCCCTTAAAGAGTTGTGTTTGGAGCCGCGCGCAAGCGCGAAGACGGAAGCTAGGATTTGCCGTTTCACATCACTATTGTGATCTGGAAAAGCGCCCAAAATGTCAGAAAACAGTTACGTTCAGAAGCGCGGCAGCTTATGTACCCAGTGAATGTGATCTATTAATTTAAAAATAGCTATCTGTGACCATTGTCTCAGTGTGTTTTCCATTGCAGCTGACCTGTCGCGGCAATGTAATTCGTTGAGCTCGATGTAAATGTACACTTTCTCTTTTACACAGAAATTCCAAGCAGTACAACGACTTCTGGACCTTTCTCAAAAAGTATGAGGAGCGGAAACGAAAGAGCCTTGAATCCGGGACATCGAAGGGTACGACGTCTTTGCAGTCGCAAAGCGATGCACATATTAATCCCCTTTTTCAGTTCCTTATACGCTTTAACCCCTCACGGCCTTCTTTAGTGTTGTGTTCTCAAAGCGGAATTTGGTTCACAGAGAATCATTTGTATATCTCGTGTCGTAAGTAACATCACATGTACAGTGACATCAGTGAGCATATAGTTTTAATATAAGGTTTAATTATTTCCTTACTGCAGCTAGAGAGAAAAACTTTTAAATAGCGGAGATCATATCCACTTATTATGTTCCCTGTAAATGTGTTATGCTAGCAAGATCATTCAGTAAAATTAAGTTGCAACCATCCAGTTACAGTGATATACTCTTTTGCTTTTGTATAACTTTTTGTGCATTTCCCCTATTTTTGTTACATGACGCATAGTTGTGTTTAACTGTTATCTCTTTTTGTGAATAGCGATGTCGTATCTGAACTCACCTGTTTTTTTGTGTTTTGCTGTACTTTACTATGTTTTTCTGATTTCTAACCTATTTTGCACAATCTTCTGTATTTGACTCCCCTTACACAATGCCTCTCCGGAGGCCTGTAAGGTATCTGTAAATAAATAAATAAATAAATAAATTCAGCTTGTTCTTGGCCATGTGCCATGCATAATATATGTCTAGTTCATGTGTTTACGAAATAGGCAACAGTATTATTTTATCTTGAAATGTCCTCCACAGATGAACCATCTGAGTGTGCTGAGTCATCGCTGGGCCTGCCCAGCGTCTACAGCCCTCTCCACAAAGTCAATTTCTCTGTATTTCCCGAGGAACCCAAAGTCCTTATGCTTGACGCCGGTGTGCTTGTCGACAGTGATGACTCTTCGCCGTCGCTCACTGAAGAAGAAGTGGCTGAAGTGCGAACAGTCTTTCACCTCTTCCTCGACTTCCTGCAGAGACAGAAGCTCCAAAAGCTCAAGAAACTGCGGGACTTTCAGAAAAACCTCCCCATTGCCCAGTACAAAAACGCCATTCTGAAAGCGGTGTCAGAGCACAATGTAGTGCTGATCGCTGGTGACACGGGCTGTGGTAAATCGACGCAGATACCACAGTACCTGCTGGGTGCTGGTCTAGAAGGGATTGCGTGCACGCAGCCGAGAAGGATTGCTGCTATATCCCTGTGCAAGCGTGTCGCGTTTGAGACTCTCAACGAATACGGAACTCACATTGGGTACCAAATTCGGTTTGAAAAGCACCGTAGCAAGCACACAAAAATGCTATTCCTCACGGAAGGACTCCTGCTTCGGCAGATTGCTAGTGACGCGATGCTGAAGGAATACAATGTCATAATTCTTGATGAAATCCACGAACGCCACCTGACGTGTGACTTTCTCTTGGGCGTTGTCAAGTGCCTCATGCAACACAGGAACGACCTGAAGGTCATCCTAATGTCGGCAACCATCAACATCCAGTTGTTCTCCCAGTATTTCTACAACTGCCCTGTTGTACAAGTGAGTAGGGCTATCAATATTTCAAGCCATTGCTTTGTTCAGATAGTAAACTGCAGAACAGGCTGTTCTATTTGGGCTTATTGTTCTAAAGGTATTGTGTCTGTTGACAGTTATAAGCATTGTTTGTTCATGATACTTTGTCTTGATGCTTACTATGTCACAATGCCCTGTCACTGTTATACGTGGTCTTAATGCTGGGACAGGTACGCTGTTGTCATACAGTTTAAATAAGGCAAAAGGAAGGTGTGGATTGAAATGCCTTTTTGAAAGCCTTTCGGCTTGGGACATCAGAACAGTAAGATTACTGTTGGCTCTGGAGTGCTGTTTGTAAGCGTTAAATGCTTGAAGGGGGTGTACTTTACAAGCAAAAAGACCCTCACAAGAGAAGATTCGACATTAATGGCGACATTGTTTCATTAGAATCGACATTAGAATCGAAGCGCTTGTGTTGTTCGGTCTTCCTTGTCCATAAGCGCTTGTATTGTTTGGTCTTCCTTGTCCGTTGTCCTTAGTGTGCTTTATATTTTTTCCATGATTGTTTCATTAAGTGGAAGTTCAGGAACATAGCTAAGCTTTTTTGACTCTCAGTACAGTTGGTAAAACAAGTTAATAGTGCGCACTTGCGCTTTTATTTAAATGAGATGCATAAATAAAGGAACGTAAATCAGAATTACATTGCTCTATTTATTTGCCCCGTTTAAGAAACAAGTTCGTGTGTTCTACATTGCTTAGTTTGGCAGCTGCAATTGCACGTCAACAAACTTACATCTGTTTTTCACTGTTTCTCTAGTAAAACATTTTCAAGTGGTGTGTCCTCCACTGTCCTGATCATATTCATGGGTGCTTGAACGTTTTCTCAAGAGAATACAGTTCAGCTGAAGAGCATTTTCTATTCAACGTATCAGTCAGTCAGCCATTATATTTGTGGATGCTCTTAATAGAGTGTATTATGTAATGCAAATGGGTTACTTTTTAATTCCAGATATTGTTTGGTTTACAAGATTAAGCAACATTTTCCGGGCCCTCTCAGGGATTGTTGATTTATCTTGAACTGCTAAAATCACCCTGCCGCACTTTACGAATTCAACCAAAAATGTAATTTTAACAGGTTCCCGGCCGGTTGTTTCCAATCCAAGTGCAGTACCACCCCGTCACTGTGGAGGAAAAACGTTCACGCACGGGACGTCTCAATCCTGCCCCTTACGTTAAGCTTTTGAGTCTTATCGACAACAAGTACCCCAGCAATGAACGCGGAGACTTGCTGGTGTTTTTGAGTGGCATGAGCGAGATCTCAGCCGTACAGGAGGCGGCGGAAGAGTATGCCAGTCAGAACGGCCACTGGATTGTCCTGCCCCTTCACAGTACCCTCTCACTCGCGGAGCAAGACAAGGTTTGCATTACTTGCTGAATTCTTTATTCCATTTTGAATGCTCAGGAAGTGTCTTTTTGTCTTAACATCTTTAACATTTATACAGACATTTCTATAGTTTTCTTTCTGGGTTTCTAAACTTTTGTGTTTGCCAACTACTGGCCAAATTGAGAGGAAGCATCGCTTGCAAGTTAATATATTATTGTCTAAATTATTTAAGATGTAATTAAACATCTATACTTTCCTGATTTTTTTTGTAATTATTGTAATATTGATGTCGCCCATAGTTATAGTTTTCGAAAAAGCTGGCTGAGGAGTTGATGCAGCACCCCGTACTGGTTGGAGTAGCAACTGATGGCTTCTGGGCAAGTTGTGCAGTTCCTTGAAAATGCTGTTTTGTCTAATAGTTTATCAAAAAAAGAGCCAACAGAATTAAAACACTGCAAAAATGCAAAAGTAAGCTTTAAACAAATGCACAGCTCACCCATCCACTGAGCCAGGTTTTCAGTTCATGCTTTGTGTGGCAGGTGGAGCAGTCTGCCGAATCAGCTGCTTGGCTCATGTCTTAGGAAACTGTATTCGCAGCTGACAGCAGTTTGTCCTTAATTCTAGAAAATGCAGGCTAGTACCTACGTTTACTTGCATCTTGAAGAGCGTGGACCATAATGTGCTACTTTGCGAGTGATGTTTGCCATTAACTAGGCCGGTACCTTGCGCACAGAAATTTTTTTTTTTAATCCGGAAAGATAAATATGGAAGTCTTTGTATGTAGGATTCATAAACCAACTGATGAGTTGGTTTCTATGTTTTCAACATGTAGATATCATCAATTTCACTGGTTGAGCACCTCAATAATTTTTCAAAAGTTGTAATCTTTTCTTAAAAGGAGTAGGCCGGGACACCAAACTTAGTTGTGTGTTCTTTCTTGGGAGTTATACATGAGACATCAATAAACATGGCTTGCCACGTGAGAGAGGACCCCTTTTGCAGGAAGTCAATGGCCATTCTCTGCTTCAAGTTCACTTATGCGCTCCAGTTTCAGAAGTGCTCATTGAAAAGTTGCCATTCAAGTTCTTTAGCTTTTGCATAGTAGAGACTGTGTATACTTTTGTGGCATTGCCTACCCATAAACGCTTTTCTCTTGCCATAAAAGTTGTATGCAAACTTGTACACTGTTGTATCACTGAGTGTGAGACATTGCGTTCATTTAAAAGTGTGGTTGTGGAAAGCAAAATTATGGGGGAAGCTTCTTGGCTGTGCTGAAACACTTTGGAATTGGAATTTGGAGTTGGAATTCGACGTTCTTTATTAATTTTAAATAAGTCAGTGCGGATTGTCTTTTGCAATTTCTTTTTTTTTTCCTTTCGTCCATACTGTGCCCCATATTTTGCTAAGGGTTCCTGATATCAGGTGTTAATGCTACATATGATATGTACACACATGAGATGGACAGCATGTGAAGCACACTGCACACTTGGGGATGTGTGGAGTGTTTTCTAGCACAATATTCCCAAGTGGTTTGCTGTAAAAATAAACCGGAAAGTTTTTCTCTTCCAGGTCTTTGACTATGCGCCGGAGAAAACACGCAAGTGCATTCTGTCCACCAACATTGCCGAGACATCTGTGACCATTGACGGAGTTCGTTTCGTCGTGGACTCGGGGAAGGTGAAAGAGATGAGCTACGACTCGGCTAGCCACATGCAGAAGCTCAAGGAGTTCTGGATCAGCCGTGCCAGTGCTGAACAACGCAAGGGTCGAGCAGGCAAGCAGGAGACTCCTTGCGTGCAGCCTGCCTTCAGCTCTGCATTGATTGTTATTTAGAGCTTGAACCACTAGTAGTCCAGTTTTTGGAGACAGTTATCTTATCGGTACTCACCTAACGTTAACAAAAAGGGTTGAACTTGAGGACAATGCAAAGCACGAGCTATGGAAAGGAAAATGAAAGGTGTAACGATAAGAGACATCAGGGAACAAACGCGGGTTAATGACACCCTAGTCAAAGTCAAGCATTGCAGTACCACTCTTACGTCACTATGGGAGACAGGGCAGGTTCTGAAACTTAGGCGGCCGAAAATCTTGCTGATTTTCACTCCACCTTTTGGGCATAGATGGCGTTTGATGGCGGGTTCTGATTGTTAATCCTAGTTTGTGGATGGTTCCTACCAGATTCCAGTGCACACCAAAAGACACTATTGTTTGTAGATTGCTTCAAATAGTGGTGTGTGCGTTTTGTGAAGGAACAAACTATGGCACAAATTATGGCTGCTAAAGTAAGTTGCCTGTGAAAAGAAGAGATGGACAAGCTGGTAAGCAGATAGCCTTCAGTAAGCTACATAATTTCACATTTTCGTTCTGGTATTGCTGTAGACAGTGAATCATTTTGCACATTTTAGAAAAAAAAAATTTTTACCTCGTAACTCAACCAGACATGGTTCTTCAACGCCCATTGCTGAGTTCTGCCTCTTTGTAAAATTAGAGTATCAGTGAGCCAGCTGTTTAGGAGCAAAAATTACATTTGGATCTCAATAATTTTAACAAAAAAAAACCCAGATTGTATTTAATTTATTCTGAGTTTTAATTTTAACTATCATGAACCTTTTTCAGTGCACCTAAAGCTAACACAACCAAAGCATCAGTGCAGATTAACCGGAAGTTCAAATTAACAAGTGTCCGCTCTATTATATACCTGTATTACCAGTGCAGTATTAGGCTAACGTAATTGCTGCACAACCTGTGGGACGACACACTGTTATATTTGATGTTGCGTTCTTGCCACCACAGGGAGAACAGGCCCAGGCGTCTGCTTTCGGCTCTACTCTGAGGCTGAGTACGAGTCTTTGGCAGCATACTCAACGCCAGAGATCCAACGTGTGCCCCTCAATTCACTGCTGCTCCAACTCGTGGCATTGGGGTTGCCGGATGTGCGCAAGTTTCCCTTCCTGGAGCCACCCCCTTCGGAGAGCATTGAGGAAGCAGTGCAGGCACTCAAGGAGCAGGTAAGCGGAAGCACTGAGGAGGGAATCTAGAACAGGGCTTGTGAATATTTTCAGTCTCATGGAACCCCAAGGACTTTCTAAAGTTTCCAAAGTTGGTTTGGTTTTATGGGGTTCGACGTCCCAAAGCGACCCAAGCTATGAGAAATGCCGTAGTAGAAGGCTGTGGATAATTTCAACCACCTAGGCTACTCTAACGGGCACTGGCTTCACGCAGTACAGTTTCCCAGAGACTGTCTGCAGCGCTCGAACGCTGCACCGGGGAGTACACTTGCGTCACTTACGAGTGACCTAGGGCTCGAAACAAGACCCTGTCGTGCATGCGTGTTACCAGTGATCGTGTTTAACTCCTAATGTCTTATAAAAATTAGGCTGTGGATTTTCTCAGCTAATTCAGCATATACAAAGTGACTGTCATTGTTCATTGTGTTCATTGCTATTGGCGTTGACGATTGCTAGACTCGATGATTTTAAGGGAAGGAAGGGCACATAACTGGCTCCCTGGGTCAATGGACGCCTCAATCACACTTTGAGGTTGGTGGAGGTGGTGAGAGAGAGATGTGGGCTGCACGCATTAGTACTGACAACGTTTTGGCAGACAGGCAGCACTGATGCAATAGGCTGCAGTGTTCATTGGGTGACCAACATCTCGCGATCAACCATTATCTTAACTGCCACCTGCCATGGTGGCAGGTTGGGCCCGCTGCCTATCCAGCGCGCAGAATGCACTCAACCTTACAGGCGCCAAGCCACGTTTACTTGCCCAATACACCACAGCTTTCGCTGTCTAACCAGGCATAAGTTAAACCGCAGTTAATTCTTTTTATCCAGCTTAGTCTCGGCTAGATCAGGTAGTCAGGCAACAGCCGCTCCATGGCTGTGGAGCCCCAGCGCAACGACGGCGAAGACTCGGCTCAGCGGCGCTGCGAAGTCACGTAATGCGTTTCTGTGGCAGCGGCGCCACGTCACATGGCGTCACATGGTTGTGATGTCACGTTTCGGCTGTTGCAAGGCTGGTTTCTTGGAGCCAAGTTTGCTTGCTCCTGCTAGGCCAGCAAAGCTTTCGCTTTAAAACTGTAACGAGCCTGCCGTGCAGCGGCGACTATCATAAATGCACAACAGAACATGCCATTCGAGCGCTCTAGACAGGTGTGTGGTCGACTGTACATGGACCTGTAGCATTTCGCCTGCATCGAAATGCGACCGCCTGCAGCCAGGATCGAACCTACATCTTTCGGGTCAGCAGCGACCACCACGGTGGCTGGGCTACTAAGGAACCTTGCGTGTCTTCGATTCTGTCCCTTCCTGCATGACGCGCATGGAAGAAAACATGCAGCCTATGAAAAAGTGCCCAAATACAATTAATAACAGTGAAACACTACAGTGAAACACATTGCTGTGGGCAATTACAATAGAACCTCGTTGATACTTTGTCAAGAAACTGCTGTATAAAAAGCATTTGTTATCCAGGAAAACGTATCCTACCTGCATAATTTTCAAAATTGTAACTGTTGAAGGAAGTGTGAAAGCATTTATTGACATTTTCACTTCATAAAAACCGCATTTAGCATTCCTTGCCACAAGGTTCTTTTTACACTTTGTGTACATTTACATTGTCCTTGGCAGGGAATAAACTGCGCAACACATCCAGTCCACCAACGGCAATGACAAAATTTAAGTAGCCTGGTTCACTTTCTCGTTTAGTGATGCTTTGCCCCCTTGCACCAAGACACTGCAGGAAAGGTGCAGCGGCGGCTGTCTGCTGAAGTGTTTTTGCTGTGCGTTCTGCAGACACTGTCTGCTCGTATACCGATACCAAGGACAGCATATATGGATATTAACCCACTAACGTTGTCGAGTCATACTTAAGGCAGGGTAAAAGTGTCCCCTCCAGTTTTTACTTTTCATAGCTCGCTTCATCATCCTGAATTTAATTTCAGGCCTCATTACTCTTACTTCAGTAGAGTCCGCGTGTAACAATGTTTAATTTCTTTGTGATGGACTGGCCCTTAGCTAAACGTTATCGTTCTGTCTCACAAAGGGAGCGTTGACTGCAGATGAAGAACTAACGCCAACTGGCCGGATCCTGGCACAGCTGCCAGTGGACGTCACCATCGGAAAAGTGCTTATTCTCGGCTGCGTTTTCCGGCTGGTAGACCCCGTGCTTTCGCTGGCCGCTGCCCTGAGCATCCAGACTCCGTTCACGCAGCGGTCATTTCGAGACCTCGACGCCTCGGTGGGTGGCCTTGCTTCCTTGTGTGCGTACTGTTGACGTATGTGTTCATCATTCCATGTCCTCCTCGCATCTGCACCCTTGAGTAACATTAATCAGTATAAACTGTGTTAGTGAACAAGAATTACAGGATTGCACCTAAGTCTGCTTAAAGGGACACTGAGGAGAAATTGAAGTTGGTTTGTATCGATAGAATAGCAGCTCCTGATCACAAAAACGCCACTCTTACTGAAAACAAAGCTCTTGCAATGTAGAAAATAGCAAGAACCAAAATACAGGTGTCGCCGCCACAGGCCAGTCTCGCAAGTACAAGCGTGACGACTTCCTAGGACAAGAGGCGCCACCTTGGAGGAATTTTCCTTACTTCATGGAATCCACGAATCTCTGAGGCTGGCAAAGGAAGGTTGTGCGCCGCACCGCTAGCCGTCAGAAATCACGGAGTCTGCGTTTACGTCACGTATCACGTCACTCCGTTCTGTGACGTCATAAGAGTTCTCCGTGTCGTCATAAGAGTTCTCGAGTTTGAATCAGAGCGGCGGGAAAAACTTTCTCAACTTCGAATCCAAATTTCTTTGAAATAAATGCATCTTTCGCGCCCGGACAAGCGGCAACAAAGCCATGAAATGCGGAACTATCAGATTTTGCTAACAAAAAAAAAATGATAGAGTTCTCCTCAGTGTCCCTTCCCTTTAAGAGTGAAAATTCAAAAGCCTTTCCTTCTCCCCTCTTTCTTCTTTCTTCCTTCATTTTTCATTTTATTTTGTTGCTTTTATTTTTATTATTTGTAATTTTAATGATATTGTTATTACTTTTATTTTATTTTATTTATATCAGGTAAGCCTTCTCATGCATTGACATCGTTTTTCATCGAACCAGTCACACAAAACCTGCTTTGTACAGCATTTATTTTTATTAATTCAATTTCATTAATTAACTAATTGCAATTCGTCAGCCAAACATTTCCCATTTCAGGATCTACTCACGCACTACCTAATACAATCAAACTTTTGCACATTTATCTGCACAGAATGACATAATCGTGCAGACAAATTTTGCAGACACTTTTTTGCTGATGCAACATAACCATATAATGCTTTTGCATTAATAAAGCAGCAGCCTTTTTTTTTTTGGAGGGAATTCTAATCCAGGTTGTTCATCACTATCAATTATTTCCATCACTTGTAGTCTTTATAATCACATTTAGGTCATTTGCACCTTTGTCAGACGTGGTTGAAGTCATTAAATTGTGCTGGAAAAAAAATTATCATTGAAGAGCACTAATCGGCCTCACTGTTGCTTATAACATTTAATCGCTGTTTATATCACAGATTACATTAGAAGGTAAGCATCATCTACCTCTTGGTTACATTCATAATGTTCCTTCCCAATGTACATAGGCCAGCATGTCTCGGGCAGATGACTTCGACAAGTTTGTTGCTCTGTAGATCTAAACATAACAAAGACAGAACACAACACCACATAAAAAGCGTCCGCACCATTGCAAGCATGTGGGAATTGACGATTACTGCGCAGAGTAAGTAAATCCTTGCTCTGAGTATGCAGGAAGGTCTTGAATATGTGATTATTGCTTACATATGTCGGTTGTCTTGTAAATAAGGGTTTCGTAGATGGAGTAATTTTTTTGGAAAATCGGGTGAAATCTCTTCAATGCTCTTGGTGAATGCAGATAAGACACAGGCCTTGCTGAACGGTGAACAATGCTTTTTGTACCAATATCTATTCAATCTTCAGCTATCGTGTGTCTCTGAATCACCTTGAAGACTAGATCTGCTGAGAATGTTTCAGGTCAGCTCATAAATTTCGAACTTTATGAACGCAACTGTGATTGCAGCAAGGCATGAAAATTGCAGAACAGACGACATCATCAAAGTAAGGGTAAGCATTCCTACAACTCTTATTTACTTGTCTCAACAGAATTGACTTGCTTAATTCATGGTGTTCATTTGACTCAGCCAGGCATGAATCTCAAGTTTGAGATTTGTTTAGCAATAAAAACTGGCGATGAGTCAGTTGAGTTTCCTAATGCAGCGTGCATGTTTTTTTTGCCTCTCGGGAATGCGCAGGCAGCACGCAAGAGCGTGGATTCTGACCACGGTGACCCATTCACGCTACTGAAGGCATACCATGAGTGGCTAGAGGCTAAGTCCAGCTATGGCGAAGACACCCGGAAATGGTGCCGGCGTCTCGGGCTGGAAGAGCAACGTTTCTATGAGATGACCAAATTGCGGAGCCAGTTCAAGCATCTGCTGCAGGTAAAATATTGGACTCCTTTGAATGAAGAGCAATATGCGACTAGGCCCGAGCAGAGAAAACATCCGATTAAATGCTGTGAACGTCTAGCAGTTCGTCACTGATGGTCTCTACATTGCAACAATATGAAAATTTTAATCTTGCTGAGCTACGAAGAAAGTTATAGTTACTAACTAAAATTAGTAACTTATTATAGTTTCTACATGCCTAAGAGCTGTAAAACTTTGCACAGATACTCGGGCATGTGCAGTAAATCAATACAAAAATTTAAAATTTTCATTGCCTGAGAATGGATTAGTAAGGTGTGGGTGCGGGCTAGTTGGTAATGTATTGCAAGACAAAAAGCACGAAAAAAAACACACGGATGCAAAGAAAGACGAAGGACAAGCGCTTGTCCTTCGTCTTTCTTTGAGTCCGTGTGTTTTTTTCGCACTTTTCATCTTAGAATGGATTAATTTGAGCAACAAAATTTTTCGCTGTCTTGCTATTAAGTTTACTTTTCACAGTGAGTAATCTTCCAGCAGGCCCTCTTGCACCTCTGGAGGCTGGCACTTTGACTTTGCTGTAATAAATCTGTTTAAAGGCCATTTTGATAATAATGTTAGGAATTGATATAGGTCTGCAAGCATAAATTGAAACTATTCACATTTTTACAGTCGGTATCTTGTGATATGCCGGGCATTACAGGGTTAAACCATGTTAGTTAATCCGACTGCTCCGAAGTTATTTTTTTATATTGTGTGCAATCAAAATCTTCATAATTCAAGGACACCATGCGTATTTTTTTTCTACAGGATTTTGTTTACCTGAGAAATCATTTGGCTGCACAGGTAGCTCTGCGTGCAAAAAATTCTGTTCATTCATTCTGTCGGAAAATGCATGAAATTGGTTTTCAAAAAAAAAAGGTTTGAATGACGCGCAGGCCATTTCACAAAGGCATGTTATTTCGGTATGGTCCAGTGTGGTGTATTTTTCATTAAGGAATTGCTTCTTTTCAGCTGTTTCTTGGTCACCTTTGTCGTCATTTATTTTGCGTCTCTGCATGCAAACTTGCATTTTGAAGCGTAAGGGGATTCTTAAGTGGTTCTTCTGTATTGCTGTTTCCTCATGCAGTTGTTTGTGTGACTGTGCCGTAGGCCTAATGGTCTTGTCACTCGCTACTGGTGTTGTCTCACTCCCAGGAAGTGGGCCTGATGGAGAGTGAGGTTGAGGTCATGGACAGCGTTGCACGAATTCAGCGCCATGGAGAGATGAAGCAGCTGAGAGACCTGCGCAGGCAGCTGCAGAAGGCACCGCGGAAGAAGCGCATACTGCATGTTGGCCACCGGGGAGACGAGGACGAGGAAGGTGAAGAGATCGACATCAAGGACGTTGAGTTCAGGCTGCAGCAGGATCCTGCCTTAGTTCAGGTGGGCACATAATACTCACCACTGGAAAGATATTTTACCTTTTCCTGGGCTTTTCTTTCAGTTGTGCGTTTTGAACATATAGTTTGCCCCGTTTTTAATGGTTAGTCATCCTTGGGACGTTTATTTGTAGCATTTTCTTGTCTGTTTTGGTATCAACGAACTTTTCTGTTGTCAAGTGCTAACCTTTTCTCTTGCAAAAATAATTTGACCTAGGCAAAACAGATATAGCTGTTGTGTGAGCAAAAAATGATGACTTTATTTCATGTTGTATTCAAGTATGTTAAAACACGTAGTTAGGAGTTAGTTTTAAGTTCTCTCTTTTGGTTTTCACTGCAGAAAAAGGTTTGAAAAAATTTGGGCACTTGCTAAAAGATCTTGTATTCATCACATTTTCCATTGTCTGTTGCTCATGGTGATATATTACTCGCCTTCACCCACGCACCCAAATTTCTGTGCCTGGACAATATCGTTGTGCAAAATGGAACTGAGAAAGCATTATCTTCTCATTTTTGATTGGCGTTCTTCTAACTTAAATTAAATACCTTTCCCAACAAGACAGACCTCTGTCGATGTTTTCTTTTTGAGACGTTTGGTTATATATTTTTTAATATTGAAAACGAGTTTTCATGATTTTCTGCCGGTCATCTGAGTGATCAGTGGACTGAATGTGCATTCTTTCTTTCTCTTTTTTTTTAACCAGGAGTTCCTGCGTCGCAGCCGCAGTTTTGGCTTCCACGATCTCAGCCTGATGAAGCTGATCCTGTGTGCTGGTGTGTACCCACAGATTGCCATATCAGACGACCACAATTCATACAAGCGAGACACGGACCAGCTATTTCACACCAAGGCAAGTTCCGCACATCTTTTTGCTTTGTCTTAAATTATTCCTCACATTTGTTTCCAGAAACATGTTTTGGCTTCGCACATTCGCAAAGGATCTTGAAAGAATCTTTTCCTAAAATATAATGCTCAGAGGTTCCACTGTATCACATAACAGAGAGGCTGTTCTTACAAGAAATCAGTAGTTTAAATTACTTAACAGCAGAGACGGCGCTAGAACATTCGTGGTGGTGTGGCACAAAGAAGCTGTAGAAGGGATGGGGGCATAAATTCTGGGCAGGCATATGATGCGTCTATGGCATTACACTTCATAACAATACAAGAAATGAACAAAATCTAGCGGTGAGAGCTTCACATCCCAGCAAGGGAATCTAACGAGAGCTGCACTATCATGAAACCGACCACCATGTCAGCTCTTGGATTTTTCTGTGGCCCGGCAGATTTTTATGGTGGCGACCGCCATGTCTCGCCTCCCCTTGGAGCCATCGCTGCATAGCAGTACTTTGGATAGCCAGGTAGCCATATCTGGAATGAAATCTGAGTGGCCCTTGATTGTTTTGCTTGCAGCAAAAATGTAAAATGCTAGAATTTTTCATGTCCTGCAGGATGACTTCTTGCTGGGTGCTGCGCAATATGTTGGAGCATCGAACTAAGGCGTTGAATGAGTACTGAGTGTCGCTTATTTTCTAAGATGAATGCGCGACACTAATAACCTCTCGCATATCTTGCTCTAAAACTTATTGAGGGCTTACTTATGTTCCTGTTCGAGAATTGGCATTTGTCATCTCGTTACATGTTGTTTTGTTTTAACAATGTTTAACTGCAAATGTAGCAAAAAGCTTAAAGATTGAATATATATTCAACAGGGGGTTTGATTTCTTCTGCCAGATATCCAACACCTCAAAGTTTTACTGATATTGACTTGCACTGTGCGCAGGGCAAAGGGTTTGTCGTGCTCCACCCAAACAGTGTCCTCGCATTGCATGCGGATGTGCTGCGTCTCGACGAGATGGATGTCCTGACTGTGCCAAACTTCAGGAGCAACCTGCCTGTCAGCACAAAGCATCAAGTGGTAGCATTCATGTAAGCCTAGGAGCATGCCTCGAACTTTGTCAATGAAGAATTGGGGCCCTAAGAGCAGTCCATTTTGTGGGAAGAACCTTGGTTTCTTGAGGAGTAAGAAGCAAAGTAGCAGTAGCTCAGAAACAGCACCACTCTGCTTGGGTACAGCTATAGTAACTGGGAGGTAAGTTTGTTGTACAGAACAGAAGTCTCTAAGTGGATTCCATGGAACTCTTTGGTTCCTTGGTGTGCCCTTTGGGTAACCTGATTGTCTAAATCCATGCTTGTCTTGACACCTGCTTATAATTTTATTTTGGGCCTATAATCATGCGGCAATTCTTATATATCAAGCTGCTCCACTTCACAGTCATTGTCATTTAGTGTGGCTATTTTGCTGGAGGCTTCATAGTGTCTACAGTCAAACCTAGTTATAACGAACAGTCTAATTCAATGCTATTTGTTCGTTATATGAAGTATTTCGTTATAGCCGAACTCGCTCTTAATGAACCTCAGTACCAAATTTGCTATACACGATGTCATGAACGACAGAGCGAAAATGCGCTAACGAAAGGAAAAATTTGTCACTCACCATGAGTAAGCTACTCAAAGAAATTTATTGCAGAGGAATGCACACTTATTTGCAGTAGGCAGTTAATTTAGGCTGAACACTGCATTTAGCCCCATCAGTGAGAATCGCATTTTCGACACGTGACATCATTTCCACGAACTCCAGTCCGCTTCCCTGTATTCCGGAGCAGTATCAGCGCAGTACATCGGTAGCAGTGAGGACTTCGTGCAACGTCGGGCGGGGGCAATTGCCTTCCGGCGGCAGCTCCCCGGTCTCCTCGTTGGGATGAGGCGCCAGCAAGTCAGCAACAATTTCAGAGTCCAACAGGCTCGCTGTCACTGCTACGTTCTCGTCAGCAGCCAAAAAATCCTCGAAGTCAACTTTTTCGGGCACTGCGTCCGGAACATCAGCAAGTTCTCCCCACAGCATGGCAATGTCACGGTCGTCTTGCACAGCTTGCACTGCACTGGCAACTTCTGCATCCTCACGACACAGTCCAGCATGGTGGAAGCAGTTGCGGATTCTGGATTGCATCACGTCTTGCCAGGCATGACTGATCATTTCTATTGCGGCCAGCAAATTAATCTTGAGCTCTTCGTTAACACGCAATTTCACCAACAGCCACTCAACGACGCGCTTCCTGTTGCCAGCTTGAAAGCGTGGGTGATCCCTTGATCGAGCAGCTGCAAAACCGCTGTCGCGTTGGGTGGCAGGAATCAAAGCTCAGTGTTCTTGAGCGAGACGATGCAGTAGTGCGTGGAACAGCTATCGAGGAGGAGGCAAATATTGCGCCCGCTCGTTGCAAGTTCCTCGTCCCAGTCACGCAGCCAGGCCTCGAACAACGCCCTAGTCATCCAGGCCTTGGAGTTGGAGTTGTACGTGACTGGGAGCGAGGTGCACCCTCGCAGGCACATAGGAAATTTGAACTTGCCAGTGAGAAGCGGTCAGAGCTTCGATTATTCGTCCATGTTTGTCGTGAGAAGAATGGTGACACGGGCCTTGTGCAATTTACCGCCAAGACACCTCTCATTTTTTAGCGCCAAGGTTCTGCTTGGCAGCAGCTGCCAGAACAAGGCAGTCTCGTCGGTGTTAAAAATGTTGCACGGCTCGTATTTCTCTGTCACAGCACGCCACACATCTTGCACCCATTTCTCAGCGCTGTTTGCGTCCACTGCTTGGCTCTCACCTGCAACCACCTTTCCGGTGGTTGAGTAGCGGTCCTTAAGCGATGAAGCCAACCACTGCCTGCCGTAAACCCCTCGACATCCAGGATGCAGGCGAAATCTTTTGCCTTCTGTTGCAGCATGGGGCCAGAGACAGGCAGATTTCGCGCGCGAACGTCCAAAAACCACTGGTACAGCGCCTTCTCTACTTGGTCGTAAGCCGGCTTGCAGAGGCGACAGCCATCAGCGTTTGGGCGCCCCTGCGCATTGCCTCTGATGGCCGACTTGTTTTTCAGGATGGTGCTTAACGTGCTCCTCGGAATCTTGAAATGCGCGGCAACGTCAGCTTTTTTTTCGCCGCACCCAACACAGCGAATTATCTCAAGTTTGTCGGAAAGCGGCAGGGCACGCCGCTGCTTCGTCGTCATCTTGCAGGATGTAGCGCCGGAATGTAAGTCAGCAGCAATATAGGGACGAATCGAGCAGCATGACTTGCAAATGCGAACAAAGAAAGCAGAGAAGACGCAGGGAAGCGTCGCGGAACCACGCATGCACGGTGGAGGGAGCCCCCTCCCCCCCCCCCAGGAAGCTACTGCATAAAGAGCCTCCCCATTGCCCCTGCATTTCACGGAAGCGCGGCACGGGGACAGACAGCATGGCGCCTGAAGACAACCTGGATAGGTCATGACCTGGAACCGGCGCAGTAGCGCGTTGGCGGTCGTTTGACGGCCGATTGCACGTACTGTAAGTATTGCAACTCGGCAATGGCTGCCCAGAGATACTGGGTGCAGGCACAAAGGCGCGTTGGCGGCCGTTTGGTGAGTGATCGCGTGCACTGAGAGTTCGCTATATCAAATGTGTAGTTCGTTATAAAAAACACATTGTACTTGGACAAGGATATCACAACTCCGAGTGCTCGATATAAGGAATAATTCACTCTATCCGAGTTCATTTTATTCGAGTTTGACTGTATATGCTCCTGTCTCCATGCATGTCAGGCAGGAAGGGACGCAAGCTGAGACACCAGAGGCTCCTCAGCAATGTTTAAAGTTGTTGGCATTTGCCAGCATTTAAAGTTTGGGGAACCCCTCGCCTTGGAGTAGTAACTGAAACTGATTTTGTGGACTAGAAGGGGTTGAAAGCGGTACCTTGAATGTGGGGCATGTGAGAAAGTCACATAAAAGCTGTTTCTACCGATTTTTAGGTCAAGAACCACCAGCCTGACTTAGCCCTCTTTTGCAGGGTGTTTCTGAAAGGTGTCATTCTTTAGTGTTCTTTGTGGGCTCACGTAATTTGACGGTTGAAGCGTGCCACATTTTTCAGACTTACACTATTATGGACCAAATTGATGTTTACGGTAAATGCAACCAACTCTGCAGACAGCTTCTTTCAAGCTCTGCTTTTACATAATTTTGTAACGCATAGTTTTTTTTTTCATAGGGAAAACTAAAAATCTTGATCTGACCTGCTGGTTAGCTACTGTCTCGAGGGGTTACAAGTTTGATGACACTCAGTATAATCAATACCAGGAAAAACCATTTTATTCAGGCTCTCTGGTGTGTCTAAAAGTGGGCAACATTTCCACAGCTTTCCCGTGAACCAGAAAACATGTTTATCAGCGAAGTGCTGCGGCTAACATGTCATGTTTTTTTGACTGGATGAACAGGTGCAGTTATGTGGTTTGTGCAGAGAAAATATGATGCTATACTCTATCTCAGTAGTTCCTTGCGGCACTATTAAAGTTGTGTTGAGTGTAGAGGTGACTTTCTGACGCTGCGCACCATAGTGCCAGCAAGGATAGCATGCCTTTAAGTGCACATATGCGAAAGGCTATTTGAAATCGAGTCTTAATGTACACTCATGTACGCTATTTCCCGAGTTTAGCGGGTGCAACTCTTGCATATGCTGTATGCAAGATATATGCTATATGCTATATGCAATATGAACATGGTAGCATGCTTCGAAGCAAAACTCCTCACTTCAGAGTGATTCCGTCATTGTTACTGGGTTTTTCAGTATATTCACTGGTCATAAATGGGGAATCGCGCTTTTGTCTTGTCTCATCTCACCTACAGCAAAATTCGTGAGTGATAAATCTGCTTTATTTTTTTATTTCGTGTGATGATTCTGCACTGCTAGGCCTAAAGAAGATTGCCTGTTTCTTGGCAGGAATGGTTTCTGTTCTAAAAACTAGGTGGCACCACTGAGCCGAAATTATGACTGTGTCTCCATTTGCATATGCGGAAAATGCATAACATCCTGCAAAATGCTTGCGTTTAGTGTATGTGAGCGTCTTGTACACTAATCTAAAACTGCATAATGTTTATTCAGTGTTTGATGCATAGACAGCATCTGTTAATGTTCTTTTGCAACCATATCTGCAACACGCCACTCTTAGATGGCAATGAGGCATGGCGGAACTCGTTTAACACCCTCTCCAGTATGGTTGAAGAGGTCTCTAGCCTTCATAGTACTGCAAGGAATTTACAAGATGTAGTACAGCTGCTTGCATGGCCTTGTAGATTAAGTGGTGCAAGCTGTAACTCTTTATGGCATTTCTTCACTCCCATCACATGAGCAAAGTAACATACTATGTGGGATATGTACCGACAAAATGGCTAGAGGCTTCTGAGAACACTTTTTGCTTTTCTTTGTTAAGCACCACTCCTTCAATGGCCTGGTGCGCTGAAACCTGCATTTCCTGGTTTCTCTGCCGGCACAGGTCTTTGCTGGAAACGACTAAGCCCTATTTACTGAACTGCCTGAGAGTTCAGTGTGTCCAGATGCTGTTGCTGGTGTCTTCTGTCATAGATTCCAGCATGACAGTGACCAGGTAGGTGTTCCTGTTTGTCCAATTTAATTTGCAAGTGCATATGCATGTGTATGCTTGTGTGCATGCGCAACAACTGTAATAGTTCACTTCACCAGTGAGCAAGTAAATGGGAGCTTAGGAGCTCAGATTGACTGCAACTTTAGCAGCAATTGGTGGTGCAGAGTAATAGTTAATTTTGTTGAGTAGTCGTGTTAAAACGGAGCAGTAATCAACCCCATTGAAGCTGTAGAAAACAATTGTTCTATTTATGGGCTCCATGAACTGTGTAGAGTAAAATTAAAAATTCCAATGAATGCATATGATCGAAGTCACTCTCAGATATCAGTCAGTCTTCTTCTTTATTCCTTTCAGGCATCCTGAATACTGTTAAATCCCAGTATAGAAGATGCAATGTTCAAAAATATGCTATGTTATATGGGTGTCAAAATGTGGACAATTGTCTGCAGAACCATCTCAAGCCAGGCATGCGAAATGAATGAAAAAAAATAATAAAATTAAGATGGGTGCCTCCGTATTCGAAGTTTCTGGTCAGCACACATTTTCTTGTTTGTTCTACAAGAATGACTATTTTAAGATGCCTAAAATGTGCTGATTATTTTACCTAATCAGTTGTTGTGACAGGAATGAGTCGAAACTGCTGTATATCAATGAAACCCTGAAACCAATGTTGAGAGACGATGTGAAGACCTGAAGTCTCAATAGAAACTGCATAATTGAGCATCTGGGTGGATGGAAATTTTTTTCTGCTCAGTACTGGCATTCTCAGTAAATTCTAAAATCTTTGACAGTTTTCGCCCTTTTGATAATAATTTTCACCTGAAGGGGCTATTTTCTGGGATGTGGTGACAGAAAAATATATTTGAGGTATGAGATATGGCCCATTCAGTCTATTTTACAAGTATAGTAGCTATAGCTTATTACAGTGCAGTTCAACGGGATGTGTGGCAGTTGTTAAAGGTGCATATGGTGGATATGAGGCCGTACATATTTGCATCTGTTGTTAGTGTGTGCATTTTGTGAAGGAACTCGAGCCATTCATCTCTGTTTTTTCTTTTTGTCTTTTTGCACTTTTTACACAAGGTTGGTTTTCGACGAATTTGTTGAGGTGACTTTCCCTGACCCAGAAGAAGCCTTGCAACTTTTGTTGAAGGTCTTCGTTGCACGAAGTCTTCATGAAAAACTGGTTGCTCACATGCTTGACGGTATGATTTCTTCATATCCGGTGTATCACATTAACACAAACTGAGGTCTTCATGAGTAGCATCTTAAACATCTTCCCCTCATTTTTGACATTTTTCTATGAAAGTTTTTTATTTTTTTTAGAGATCAAGCTAGTGGTTTCATGGGACTCGGTCAGGCAGAGACTGCAGACTATCATTGAATCCTCTGCTTGTTTATATCATTGTCTTAAAAAACTGCGGGCAAACCTGAAAACAGTTTTAATTTTATTGTTGTCTAGTTTAGGTGTCTCTTCAAAATTTGCAACCTTCGCTGAATTTTTATGATGTAGAAAAGTCTGTAAGCTTAGTGCGATAAAAGCAGGTTGAGAGCGCTCATGATCTTGTAAAATTTAAAAGAATTCAAATCCTGAACAGTGAGTATATAGTATGTTGGCTGCTCAGAAAGTCAACCAAGCAGGCAAATGAATGAAAGAGCACACAGGATAGTGCCAACTAGTCAGAGTAAATTAGTCGCTAATAAGAATTGCGGTATTACCTAAAATTAGTTCATCATGGTTGTGGCACAATAGTGTTGTGTTTATCATCTTTATTTCTCTTGTCTTATGTCCAACAAACTGCCTTCCTGAACAGTGTATTATTTGTAAAGGTGTTCTAAATAGCCTCATGCTTGAAACATATAAACTTAAATCAAATAGTTAATTTACATTTAAACAACCTTTAAATGTGAGCAGACAAGGGTAGGAAAATGAGTGGCTCGTTAGAACATACATATTAATGAAGCCAGCAGACATCAAAACCAAGGAAAGCGTAGGGGAATTTTTCCAAATTTGTGGGGTTGACTATAATGGGACAGTAGTGTTGCAGTCACTTAATGGCTGAAAAATAATCTATAGGAAGGTAGAAGCAAAAACAACCACATATTGCCAGTTGATGTTGGAACCAACGATCTCAGTTTGTCGTGTGCAGTGCTCTTCCAACTGAAATATGGCGGCAACTGTGCAATCTTTTACTTTCGGGAGTCATTACCTTGAGAGTGTTCACCAGCTCCACTCTTGTCCGAAGCGGCAGACATGGAACAGAATGCCCTGTATTACCGCGAGTGTCACATGGAAAGTGATCGAATAGTGAAGGTGGCAGCTGTGCATGAACCTTTGATGCTACCTACGGCATCAAGAATGCCAGAACTGAGGCCCTCGTTGAGCTATTGAGCAGACAGGAGAATGGGAATGGGGGGGGCTTGTTATGACATACGTACGAACGAAG
Source organism: Amblyomma americanum (assembly GCF_052857255.1). Lineage (NCBI taxonomy): Eukaryota > Metazoa > Arthropoda > Arachnida > Ixodida > Ixodidae > Amblyomma > Amblyomma americanum. The sequence goes on along the minus strand of NC_135506.1, from coordinate 16,321,486 downwards.
CCAACATTTTTCGAAACCTGGGGAAATTTTTTTATTTGTGGCATTGATTAATGGGAAATTATAGTAGTGTAATCACTCTATGGCCGAAAAATAATTGATAAAAAAAATTAGAAGAGAAAACAAGCACATGCCACCTGTGGGATCCTAAGCTAAGATATATAACTGCCCCTGCCCTCAATTGTATAGATAAATACTATTAGTAATCCATATGTAGAATCACACACTCTTAATAATGCTATGGTATAATGACCTCTACTCTCCTGTCACATCTGCTATGGTGAAACTGTTTTGTGTATTCCCCAAATAAATGAATTTGCATGAGTATTACCAATGCATACTACTATATTTGCTTAACACTTATTGTTACTAATGCTTACTGTTTTGTCTTCTCAAGTTGTGGTATTGTTGATCTGTGCTCATAGTATTTAGACTTACTCTGTTGCATGTCTCATGGTTGTTTTATTAACTTTGTTACTGTCTGTCCTGTGAACTTGTGACCTGTCCGTTGCCATGGTACACTCATATACTGACTACAGACATTTTTTTTTTTTCAGTATGATGAGAGTATGCAACACGAATTTTGCTTCTTATTTTCTCCTTGCAGAGACATTGTCTTCTGAAGATAAGAAAGAGCCTAGTCCCAGGACGAGGAATATGCAGACGCAGTTGCGACAGCGATACGATGCCGTGCTGAAGACGGAGATTCCGTACACGGTGAAGCGTCTCTTGCCAGCCGACGTGAAACATCTCTACACTGGAGCACAGGGTAGGGATTCACCTGGAAGAACTGTTTGCATGTGCGGATGCACTTGCACCTTAAGAGGGGACGCGGCTTTGAAATGTCAGAAAATGGCCAAGAAATTTGTTTAAAAAAAGAATTAGTTGTACCCGCTTGTATGCCTCATTTTTTTGTGCTGTCTCGAAGTTTCATTGCTGATATCGACTGGGAAGTACTGCAAAAAAATTATTCCGTGACCCGCAACGGTTCTGCATTGCGGGGAAACGCTCATACAGTGGACATTTTTCTCTGTCACGGTTTTCTGCCTAGATATTTGTGGAGCACATTTATTCACGACTGTTTTTATCTATTTTGACTCCGTTTGTTTTGTTGCACTGCTAGGATGATTGTGCAGGTAAAGAGTTTCTCTCGCATTTATGAATTCTAAATTTCCAAGTTTATGAATATTAATTTTCTTGTATGAAATTTTCTTCTCACTCGAGATATGTCAACGGACGCTGCATTGAAAAAATTCTGAATCAAAATTTGTGCTTTGCGAAAAAAAAAATTCTAAGAATGTCTTGACCTGTAGCGCGTCAGTACGAACGCAATGAACGTCGAAACAGCAGTCTTGTTTGCATGCATGAAAGAGTGCCATGTTTCTGTTCTGAACTGCAGTCGAGTGAGAGACTTTGACATCTGTGCACCGTGGATGAATATTATGGTCAGATGCGAGTTATCTCTGTTGACCTACATTCTCTGAACCTACTTAAAAGCACGTGTTTTTACTGCAGCATTTCGAGCACTTGCTCAAGACAACGAAGGCTGCTTAGCTGAGGACCGCTTTCAAGTGAATCCAAGGAAAGGGGGAGTCTTCTTGAGCAGCTACTTTACATTTGGGTGGTACGATATGTTTCTTTCCTCGTCTTTGTTACCATGGCCGTGGTACAGCACTGCTCGACTGATTTCAGTTCTTTTCTCTTGACAAATGTTATCTGTTACAGCAACAGCGGTGCTATCTCTGTGCTATCTTATCGATGCTGACTACTGTGCGCTGTAGAACTGGTTTTGTTTGTTTGACCTCAGCAAACATTATCCCTTAGAAATGAGTACACAAGGCATTTTAAACCAAATGGATAATCATTAGTGTGTGAAGCAAATACTATAATCATATGGATTTGGTACTATCTTCTTACACGGTTTAGGTATGAGTCTGCATATGTACAAACTTCACCATTCTCACATCATATCCTGTTGAATCCACATTCTGAACATGTCACTTTTAGTGGGAAGTTTATGAAAACAAAAAACTTATGTGCCTGTTGTTTGTAAAATGGGCATGAAGACAGTTTTTTTGATCATTTTCCTCAATTTGCTGAAAGCTGTGAAGTCTTTGCATTTAAAATTCCTGGCATAAATCAAAATAAATCATTTGTAGCTTGGGTGTATGCTAATGAGTAATTGCTTCTTATTATAAATCAACATAAATCACGCAGTGTTTTCTATCACTCTTAGGTTTAGGGTATATATTAACTTGTGCTGTCACTTTTTTGTTGTAGCTTGGAAGATATGAGCCTGCCTGAGGAGATGCTTATGAACAAGACATGTCGCTGTCCATTGTGTGACGAGGAGCTCCCTCTAGGTGTCATGGACGCTGTTCTTCACCTGGATACCTGTGACAAAGACAGTGAAATTATCAAAGGTACTGCCAGCCATTAACTTACCTGTGCATAAGTTATCTGGACAGCTGTGTACCTCCAGCGAACTCTACTCCAGTCGAGCGTGAGAGACCAGACAACTTTTCATCATCTGGGGTTTTAGTCGGGTAGAGATTGACAAACACTGTGTACCATTGGTACTGTTTATTTCTGTTCTGTATTTAAATTTGCCTTCCCTGTGAGAACTGGATGTATGTTGAGTTGTAAATTATTGGTTTGTTTGGTTAAGGAACAATTTTTATATAAGATTGAGGCATGACTCCATGTCCTTGCTTGCCACACTAGTTAATAGATGCTTCCAAGTATGCATACATAATCATTCAATCAGGTTTTAATAAATGTTTATGAATAGGGGAACAGGAAGTGGACGTGGAAAAGCCCTAGTCTGCGATTTGCGATTTGCTTCACATCCCAGCAAGGGGATCAGCGATTCATCAGTACTCTGCGATTTGCTGATGACATTGCCTTGCTAAGTTGCCTCGTGAATTAATTGTAAAACCTGATCAATGACTTAAACAGGCAGAGCGGAATGGTGGGTCTAAAATTTGCCAGAAAACTAAAGTAATGTTGAACATACTCAGAAAGGAACAGCAGTTTATGACTGGCAGCGCTGCAAATGGTAAGGGAATGCATCTACTTCGGGCAGGTAGTGACCGTAGATTCAAATCACGAGAGTGAAATAACTCTCATGAGAGCGAGAGTGAGAGCGCATTTGGCACGTTCTCTCAGATCATGAATGGCAGTCTACCAATATCTGTCAAGAAAAAAGTACATAGCAGTGTACCCTTCTGGTAGTACTCACTTATGGGGCAGAAACTATAGCCACGCAACGTGCTATGAAAAGGAAAATTATTGGTGTAACTTTAAGACAACAGGAATCCTAACTGAAATTAAGAACAAATGGGCTGGCTATGTACAGTCGAACCCCGCCACAACAAATGCTGCTTCAACGAAATATCTCAGATTCCCCATCAGCCAGCCATAGAAAACAATGCATGGCAGTTCTCGTCACAACGAATTATCTTTTCAGGTGCGTTTCCGCTTCAACGAAATTTTTGTTCAGTGGAAATGGTTATTTTACAACAAAACAAGCATAACGTTAACCGTCCATACGTTCACGATGTTTAATTTCACCAAAAACGCTTACTGGAATCGATGTCTGCCCCATAGTGCATCGAGTGCGAATGGGCAGCGCCATTCAATATCATCCGTCATACCGACACAGAAGCGCAGCGTAGCCGGCCCGACGCAGTGCGATTGTCCGGTGTTTCATTTGTGTTAGTGTGCTAGAATCGACGCCAGCATGGCAACGCCGTGCAGAAAGCGCAGCTTCCTTTCTTTGGAGGATAAAGCACGCATAATCCGAGAGGCCTCAAGCGGGATGAAGAAGAAAGGTGACACCGCTGCGGATTTCGGCATCTCATGTCCACTAAAAGGATGCAAGCCAAGATGATCGAATTTTTTGGAAATAAATGGATATTCTTGGTGAAGACGAGGTGAATGAAGTGTCTCGGAGGTGCGTGTGCTCTGAGCTTGGGTGCTCTTTGCGGGTCCTGTGCTCTTAGCCTGTGTGCTGTGTCCGGGGCGTTCTTGCGTCATTCCTGCCTTGGGCCACGTAACAATATTTTTGAACAGTGCAGTCAGATCTTAGTCTTTTGGGCTGATTTTGCCACAGTGAAATTTCCGCTTCACCGAAATTTTTCGCGCACCCCGTGAATTTCGTTGTAGCGGGGTTCAACTGTAATGCAAAGGCAAGATAAGTGATGGTCATTAATGGTAATGGGGTGAATTCCAAGGGAAGGAAAACATAGAAGGGCGTGGAAGAAAGTTAAGTGGGCGGATGAGATCAAGAAGTTTGCGGGGACATGGTGGCCTTGGCTGGCACAGAACAGGGTTAGTTTTTGAGATATGGGAGAGGCTTTTGTCATGTACTGGGCAGTCAGGCTGGTGATGATGAAATGTTTATAAATTCATACCAAGCTGCTGACGGTGCTGGCTGCTGTAATTGTGTAGTCCTAAGGTTGTTGATGTTAAGTCAAACTATTAGTAATGCTGTCAGTTTTGGAGAACATTCTAGCTCATCACATGTCTGCCACCTTTTCAGATGCAGGAGCAAGCGCCGAGCCAGAAGAGGCAGAACAGCCACATGACCCCTTGAAGAAGGCCTACTTCTGCAAGGATTGCAACAGGGAGCTGCGCCTGACGCTTCCAGAGATCTTCCAGCACAAGAAGACGCACCAGTCAACCTCGCAAGGCAAGGAACTGACCTTTCATGACGGGGAATTTCGTTGACGTGTAGCTCACAAGTAGGAGAGGAAAAATGGCTGGGGTACAACGTGGCTTGAACCTAGTTATGTGAGAAAAAGCTCTGTTAAGCATGTGTCTCCACGGTCTCAAATCGAATGTCAAGGTTTTCAGGTACCCAGTGATCATAGTCATATGATCACGTGGTCTTACTACCATAGCTTTGGCCGTACCACCATGCAGTCAAGTTTGGTTTGACCTTGTGAGGCATTGAAGGTCATTGTCGATGTAGTGCCTGTCTCAAATCAAATGTCAAGGTCAAAGTCAGGTACACAATGCTCATATTCATATGAGCATGTGGTCATACCATAGCTTGGGCCATGCCACCATGCAGTTAAGTTTGGCTTCTATCCCCCGAGGAATAGAGCTCTCGCTCTAAAACAAATTGTAGTGCATTTTATAAAACCGGCAGTCAAGCTGAGCATGAAATGGGAAGGAAAGGCCTATTGCCTGTGCATATTCTTTCATCATCATGCAGTGTGCAGTCCAGTAGCCATGTTATGCCTGATGCACTGATGGATTCAGCCGTTCTTGGTATTACTTGCTCGAACATTATAGTGTGGTTTCCTTTGCTCCGTAAACTGATATATAATCATCTGTGGACAAAACCAGTCAACCTAGCCCATGAAAATTTATTTTGTGTTTGAAGACTATGGAGTCTGTCACAGGGAGTATGTTCAAGCATAAAGTGCTTTGCAGTGGGCAAGGTAGCACCATCTGGTGTCATTCAATGAAATTTAAGACATGTACTATGTGTAATGTTATTCCTGAGCTGCTGTCAACACTCTCTTGGCCATTGCTGCCAATTCTGTGCTGAATTGACTACCACCCAGGCTCTCTGTGCAGACTAAAAATGTGTGCTCGGTGACCCATTGTTGACTTTAGGTTAGCTCTTTACGTGAGGAATTCTTTCGCCACTTACAAAAATGCACTAAAGTTTAACATACTACAAAACGCGTCTGTCTCGACTATCGTAATAGTCACGTTTGCATTCAACAGATGCTAGATCAAAATTAATAAAGCTGGCTGACATTGCATGCAAATCCTTTTGCAGGCTGCACAGACTAGGGTTCAGTATGTAGTGCACCATGTGCTGATATACTCGGCACAGTGGGCACATGTTAAAAATTCAAGCACAGTAAGATGGCATAGTAATTCAGGGTGCATTCCCTCCCACAAGTAATAGCACTTGCTCTGTTTTCTGTTCTGGAGGCAAATGGCAAGTCAACTCCAACTGCGCCTGCCCGATGCTTAAATGCTGATTTGCTGGTTTAATACTTACACGTTCGAAAACAGTAGGAAGCTCTGAAAGCTGGAATAGTAAAACGTCCGCGTCACCTTTTTTTAAGTTCTTCGTCCTTGCTCGAGTCTGAAGGCCAGCAGTTGCAAATATAATTCAAAACACCTTGGACTGCACAACCTGCTTGCCACCCGCGGTTTGTATATGCAAACAAATAAGAGACTGGTTGATTCATGACAGAATGAAGTTTGTGGCATGAAGCTCTGGTGCATGACATTGTAGAAGACGCTGTCAAGATGCTGTCACTGCAGATTTCAAACACGGAGCCAGCGTGCGTTTTGTCACAGATTGCCTTGATGAAACGCAACATAGGAACAAGTTGAAGCTGGCATTACTTGTGGCAATACTGAATTTGAAGTTTGGGCTACGGCTTCAGGACGAAACTTTGCAAAGTTTGATAATCTCAGTGATCTTCCGCAGCAAATTAACGTGAACTACCGTATTTACTTGCGTATAACCCACACGTTTACCTGAAAAAAAAAAAAAAGAACGCTAGAAAGATACAACTGCACACTCAGTGATCATTTCGTTTTTAGGACATTTATTCAAACGACCACCACGATGTCACCGGTTATCCGATCTCAATCGTCGCCGCTCTCACTGCTGCCATCCGAGGCTTCATTGCCACTCTCAAAGACGTATTCATCCTCGGAGCCATCCAAGCTGTTACTGATGGCACATTTTTTAAAGCTTTTACGCACCAGGTCGGCCTGTATCGCTTTCCACACATCCACGATCCACTGGCACAGCAATGGAATATCAGGCCTTCGCACGCGTCCCATCAGTGTGAGGGCGTAAAGGCCGTCGACCATCCACTGGGCATACAGCAGCTTCGTGTGTGCCTTGTTCAGGCACACGTCGAGTGGCTGTAGCATGGATGTCATGCCGCCAGGTATTATACCGAGGTCTGTGCCGGTCTCGGCGAGGTGAGCCTTTACCACATCAGTGCAGTGGCTTCAGAAGGAACCCAGTATGAACATTGAGCATCCAGTACGAGCAGCAGCTCTGTTGCCAATTTCTTCGGCAGTGGCTCTAATCTTTAGCTTCTCTTTCGCTGTGAAACACTGCCGCCGAGTCCCACTCATGACGCCAAAACAAAGCAGGCAAACAGTGCAAACTGGGGTGTAGTACACGAAATGGTTCCCGACACTAGGCTCGACAACGCTGGCTTAAGAAAATGTGGCCAATAGTGTGGGGAAGAACAAACCACGACCTACTGAACTATGTCTTGGAATAAACAGACTATGAATGTAGATTTGGCTATGCCTTTCTTTGGCCCCTCATTGGCATTGGCTTGACAAGCGTCCATGATGATGGGCATGGCGGACTACACGGGGGAGGCCGCCGCGAATTGCCATGAAGCCGATCCCCCCCCCCCCCGAAAAAAATTCGCAGATAACCCGCACCCCCACTTTCTAAACGCGTTTTTTTTTTTTTTTTCAAATTTTGGTGCGAGTTATATGCAAGTAAATACAGTATTTGCGCCATGGCACCATACTGTAGTAGTCATAGTTATGGGGCTTTTTGTTGCATTTTTTTAACAATGATGACAAATCGGTGCCAAAATGGAAATGGCTACTTTTGACTCGTCAGCTGCGGCAACATTCATGGCTCAGATTGAATTTCCACATTGCAGGCTGCAGCGATCGATCCGACTGCTGAAAACTCTTTTTGGTCAGAGCAGTGGCGATTAGGAAATGTCTAGGAATGGAGTGCATCGAAAAATGTGCCGGCAGGACGTGCACGCTTACGCATGCGTGTTGTTTTAAAATGCTAGGACTTGTTCTGTCGGTTCTTTTTTGGTCCATAATGTACCTGCTTCATTTAAGGATGCCTCTGTTGTGAAAAGTTGATCAACATGTAGCGGAGGCAGGACACACAGTGTCCTAGCCCAGTTGTCCATCCTTTTGTGCTAAGGTAAGAGCAAACAGACGAGCTAATTTATTGATTGGATTAGTGCAGGATTGTTCTAGTGCAACGCTATAACTGTGATCCTTCTATGCCACCCACTTACCCACTGTGCTTTCTACCACCGTAAAGTGATGGCCTGTAACTGATGTTATAATGGTGTGCATTGTGAATGTCACATAGAGCAGCACTTTGAACAGTTGTAATTTTTGAGGGCAGTCAACAGGGGAAAATGTTTCCTTGTGGTTTGCTCAAAATATGAAGCTCACACTTTGAAAATGAGCACGCGAGAGAGATCTGTCAACATTTTTATTGGCTGCACGCCTGTGTATAAAAAAGCACGTAGCATGAAAAGAAACCGCAATTTCCAAAAATACACTCTCAACTCAAGACGTCCGTATAAAAAGACGTCCATTCTGTCTCTCTCCTTCGGGCAATATTTACATCCAGTCTGCAGTCCCCTAAATATAATTGAGTAACACTATCGAAAGCTAGTTATGTGATGACCACAGGAGGAGGTAGTGTAGGGTCTACTTGTTCCTAGCGTGGAACTTCTTGGCAGTGTCATTAGCATGGTCCCTCAGAAGCTGGCAGGGCTCAAATTCAGGTCCAAAGGTCTGTGTGAACTTGTCCATCCACCGAACAAGCTTGTCCGCGCCGTACGTGTCAATGAAGTGGAATGGACCGCCCAAGAACGGCGGGAAGCCGAGGCCGAACACTGCACCTATGTCACCTTCGACCTGCGCAGGTTGAAAAAGAGAAAACTTGTTGATTGCATGCTGTCAGTGTTCACCAGACAATTGACTGAAGAAGAAAAAAAAAAGGATGTTTGAGAAAAAATTACCACAGATATATGTGCAGCCGAGGAAAACACACAGGCATGGAGCAAAACAACCTCAATGCACACACAGAACTAAAGAGATCAGGGTAAGCAAGCTTATTCCTGAAGCAATTAGGGAAACTCTTGTTCTAACAACCGTCTTAGTGGTACTAATATGGTTTAGATTGATTTTCTAGACTAATCGTGCTGAAAACAATTTCGGTGTTCTTTTGTTTGGTGCACTGACACAATCATAAAAGGGCGAACTTCATGTGCACATAGTCACCTTGTTATGCCTTTTCCATCACAAAAATGCACTGTATGCCAAAGGACTGCATTCTTCAAGAATGTGTTCCACACAGCATGTTTAATTTGTTCTAAAAAATGCAACCAAAATACCTCATCCCAGGGCTAGCAAACAAAACCATGCAGGATGTCTACAATACGGGTATACTACAGCTGTGGAGAGCTTTATGACGACTGTCACTATAAAGTGTGTACACAACTACAGTTGGTTACAGCTTGGGAATGCCGCAAAAGCCCTGCCCCTTCTAGCACACCTCACGCAGCACATGATGGACTTTTCAAAATCGCCGTTCACATTCTGCCGTGTGCCTTAGCCTTGGAAAACCTGTTATGCGTATTTTGCACCATTTCTCATGAAGTCCACGCAATATACTTATGACGAAGTCGTAGCTACATCCTTGCCACGCGCCATTTTTTGAGCACTGTGAAGAGAAAACGCCAGCCAAAATTAGAGGCACCGCACTGCATCAGCTGACTGCTCAGCAGCCACCGACTATGCTGCGGTTGAGCTCATTTCATGCCGTTTCTCATGGATGCCAGGTAGCATGTGCATCGCAAATCTGAGTCATCTATATTCGTGTATTTCCTGCTGGGAAAACTGTGTTTGGCCATTAGTTACAGTAAAAGCTCAATTCGAACTGTTGGCATGGTCCCGGCCAATGGCCATGCAAGCCCACAGCGTTGTACGTGCACTAATGCAGACTATGGGTCTCACACAGTTTAATTCAAACAGGCTTCCAAAGGGAGGCCGTGTCCAGGTATGACTGGCGCGAAGCGATTGTCCGAATGGCCCTACTTAAATCTGAATTCCACGCTGCATCACGATGAACGGACAGCCACACCACATTGTTTCGATTTCGCTTTTGCAAGCTTTGCACCAACCCACGTCAGCCAGCCAACCAAGCCCAGGTGCGCACCATTTCAGGCGCTGATTAATGCGTCGCTAGTATTTTCTGTCCCCCCCCCCCTTTTCTCGCCACTTCGGCGTCGCTGGGCATTTTTGTCCATGCAGTTCTTTCATTCTTCCAGTACGATGGAGCTGCACAATTGTCATGAGCTGTTCACAGTTAGTGCGCTGGAGCTCGACAGCTAGAAATAGTCACTGTCGCGCCTTTCTCATCTCAACAGTAAACAACCACTGCAGTCTTTCAACTGTGAAGGACACAGTTCTTGTTAGTTTTTTTGGGGCCATTCAATAACTCGAACATTTTTTTCAATCCCTTAAAGTTGGATGCAACGAGCTTTCATTGCATTGCCCAACGGCGACACATTTTTTGCAATCTGTTTCTCATCTTCATCGACTATGTTTGCTGACACTGCTTCATCCACTGCCTGCTTCTGCATTAGCATGCATGGAGTATGGGCAGGCAACATTTAGTGCTCGAATGCATACTGTACCATGCTGCTGCCCTCAGAGTGAGAAGAAGCTGTGGCTCACCGGGTTTGCAAGAACGCCTTCTTGCAGGCAGAGAACGGCCTCGTTGACGAATTTGCTGGCTAGCCGAAATTGGAGCTCCTCTTCCGTGTTGCTGCACGAGAGAATTGGGCAGACTCGTCAGGCAGCGTCAAGCGCACATTTGAAATAAAAAGAGCGATGCCAGCACAGATATACACTGTAAAACCTTGTTGATACGTTCAGGCTCATGTGCAGATGTGAAGAGCTTTCCTGGTGCTTGTAGTAGACGTCCGTCCTCTTTTGTGTGATTCTTAACACACAAGAAACTTTGCAACGTATCCAACTCAGGGACGGAAAGAGAGCCAGGGCCTGTTTATTGCAACCATTGGCATTCTTGGGTGTTTCACCCCATTGCACTTAGGAACTGACTTCCAGTGCACTTTTGCTCTTTTGTTTAGCAAGCCCCTAGGCTCGGCCCCCTCGTATGCTCATGTGTTGTCATCCTTTTTGAAAGCTTCATGCCACTGCACTGCTCCCAGGCTCGGCTTGGGCCATTTGTATGTCACACATACGGTCGGTCATAAATGCGTCGTACAAACACAATACAGCAAAATTGAGAACATGTTTACCAAGAAGGCTTACTTTCCAGGAGGAAACAGTTTAACGGTACTGGGCATTAGCGTTGCTCAAGATGATGAGCGCATGAGCCAGCAATATATCAAAGAGCTTCCACCGTATACATGCGTGCAAATGCAGGAAGCTGTTCTCACTCGAGTTTCTTGGGCAGGCTGTACTTCTTGAGCAGGTTTTCTGCCTCCGTATTGATGGGCCGCTCCTTAACACCAGGCTTGTAGATAAAGCATCCTTTGCCAGACTTGCGGCCTGCAAAAACAGTCGGCATTTGAGACAAAGGTCTCAGCACGAGGAAATGTGCGAAACCGTAGTAATGAATTCTACTGCGAGAAATGACCAAACTGATCATTTTTGCGACCCCAAGTAATCAGATTTATGTTCAAGGGACTGTTCCACCAGCATTTTCTAGTCAAGCAATGGAGGTAAAGCTTACCATGACAAGCAAGACCTATTCATGGTAGCAAAAAAGGTTTTTGTTTTGTGCCTTAACATGTAAGCTCTACTGAGACAAGCTCACACTCAACCAAACTGTAAGGGTCCACACAAAATTAAATAAAAAATAGTTGCTGCCGAGGAAGTTCAGAGACCCCATAAGCTGTTCTCATATTCTCATGTCCTCATGTCTAGATGGATGAAAAAGCTGCACTCACCCAGAAATCCAGCGGCAACCATGTCCTTGAGGATTTGTGGGTTGCCACCCTGGAACCTGGTGCCGAACTCCTTGCCCAGGAACTCTGCTATGTGCTCAGCCACGTCAATGCCCACCTCATCGACTAGCGTGGCCGCACCAACGGGGAAGCCAAATTTCTTGGTCAGAGAGTCAAGCTCCTTGACAGTGACTCCTTCCTGCGCTCAATTCAAGGAATTCCATAGGCACAAGTGAAGAGAGTGACAGAGAAGCTGCAAAGGATTTCACTGGTTGTTAATTTATTGCGACATGATAGCCTATGGCCAAGCAAGCACATGCAATTAATAAAAATGCTGTGAAACATTTACTCGGAGCTTTTTGCTACAACAGTACACTCTGGTTTCGGAGCCCTGATAATGAAAACCTGCATTCACATTCTTTTTTTTTTCATTTCTTTTGCTTTTTAATCTAATGCACACATTGTTGCAATGGGTTTGCAAAAAAAAAAAAACCACATCAAATAGGCCAATACAGTACAAAACCTGCACACATTTTTGTGGGGGGCACTTGAGCATTGGACAAGAAGCCTAAGTCTTCAAACGTTAACACCGGTATAAGTTAAGTAATCAGTCACTGCCGCAACGAGAGTACCCTGAGGGATACTACTACAGGCAGTCTGTAGATAACAATGGCATGCAGGCTAAGTCAGACTAGACTGACAGGTTAGCATTATGTGGCAGCAAATATGTCATTTTTACCAGAAACAAAACTTTTGTAAGGAAGAAAATCGCATAAAAGCAAAGTACATGCGACGTGTCTACTGCGCTTTCTCACGGAACGCTATTTCGCCGTCAGTAGGCAATTCTCTCAAAATAAGACGATGCTGAGACGGTTGACTCAGCCAGTTGGTTTCCGGTTTCCGCCACACGTTTCCGTTTGTGTTTCTGATCTCTGGAAGTTAGTTTAGTTTATGGGGGTTTAACGTCCCAATGCAACTCAGGCTACGAGGGATGCCGTAGTGAAGGACTCTAGAAATTTCGACCACCTGGGGTTCTTTAACGTGCACCGACATCGCACAGTACACGGGCCTCTAGAATTTCGCCTCTATCGAAATTTGACCACCGTGACTGGGATGGAACCCATGTCTTCCAGGTCAGCAGCCGAGCGCCATAACCACTGAGCCACCGCAGCAGCACCGATCTCTGGAAGTGGCGTTTCTGATTGGTGGGACAGCCCCCAATGTAAATGCATCACAGAAGTGATATAGCAGCTGACCAATTTTACGGACTCCAATCATTCAGACTTGCGCGATATTTTGGACTTCGCTGATAATTCAGACTTAGCGTCACGCCGCACCTGCCAGAAACATGCACTTTCCATGACAGACACTTCGGACTCTGAGTGGAGTCCAAAAGTTTTATTTTTTGGACTAAAATAGATGCCAGCCATACTGTGGAGATTGTTTTTAGACCGAAAATTTCTTTTTTCAACCTAACTTTTGCCAGATGCCCAGTCCTGCGCTCATTTGCTCTTCTTTCCTTAACCTACTCAATTCTTTCAGTGCATCTCTTTCTACCAACCCATGCCACCTTTTCCTTCCCACTTGCTTGCCACGTGCTTTTTCCCAAGATAATTGTCAAGCTGGCGTTTCATAGAGGCTCGCAAGCCTGGTGGGAAAGTTTTCTTTAGCTACTTTGAAAAGCTTGAAAAAAGAATTCACGCTATAATCATACCTTGCTTCTGAAAATAATGTGAGGTGCATTCTGAGAAGCATTACTTGATGTTTCCAGAGGAATATTGCAGATTCTTTGTTCTTAATTCACAGAATTTGAAAAGGGTTAGGGCCCTTATCGACGATAAATAATACATCTGGGTAGGGTATTAATTATAGCAAATGGCAGCTGGCTAGTGCTTATTCTCCACATCTGCAATTCTTGCAACAGAAGCAAGCTGCTCGTGCAACACGCCCCCACCTGTAGCAGCCTGATAGCTTCGGCCAACATTGCTGCAAGGATGCGTGTCGTGTAGAAACCCGGCGCATCCTTGACAGTGATGACCACCTTGCCCTGCTTGAGCCCGACAGCAACGGCGGTTGCCGCGGTGTCCTGGGACGTCTTGTCATGGGTGATGACCTCCAGGAGCTGCATCTTGTCGACGGGCGAGAAGTAGTGCATCCCGATCACCTGCACGGAACAGGGGAGAACACTAGATGTAGAAGACAGCACTGTGTTCTGGAAGAATACCTACTATGCCTGCCACGTTTTCATCCTCTTTTATAGCCTAGCAATATATAGTCAAGGGCACACTAGCACATCGCCACAAGGTTGTTTCTAAAACCAGAATTTATAAACACAAGCAAGGAAAAAATTCGGGGATGAAACCATAATATCTGGCATGTGCTAACGTCCCAAAGTGATATGTTGGTTAAAAGATAGGTTAGGTTTTAGATTTCACAGGGTTTAATGTCTCAAAGAAACTTCGACTGTGAGGGGCGCCATAGTGAAAGGCTCCAGAAGTTTCGACCACCTCAGGTTCTTTAATGTGCACTGACATCGCACAGCACACGGACTTCTAGCACTTTGCCTGCATTGAAGTGCGACCGCACAGCCGGGATCGAACCCGTGTCTTTCGGGTCAGCAACCGAGCGCCCTAACCACCGAGGCACCGTGGTGGGCGTGGATTAAAAGAAACGCTGTAGGGGAGGGCTTTGGATTAATTAAGACCACCAGGGATTGTTCAATGTGTGGTAACGTCACAAAGCACATGGGGGTTTTTTCATTTCACTGCCATGGAAATGTGGCCCCCTGGCCGGGATTCAATCCCATGACCTTGGGATTAGCAGCCGGTTGACAATGCTACTGAGCCACAATGCGGGCGAGGTTAAACATGCTGTAATCGATCCTTATGCAATTTAAAGTCAGAAAAAAATGGAATGTCAAATGTCACTGTTCTACAACTCTCGTCAAGCAATGTTGTAACTTCACTTTCTTTTTCTTTTTCACAACCGAACAAGCAACCACAACAATTATAGTGGAGTACACATGCATCGGGATGTAGAAGCACATTGGGATTTGCCAATGTTTTGGCTCTATCAACTGCTATTCAAAGCTACAAACCAAGGCTGTGCCTACAGAGTTAGAAAACTTGCCAACGACAATTTTACTTGAACGTGCATGGCACAATGCAACATCGCTGTTTTGGCAAAATCAAGAGAGAAAGCACAACTGGCCTTCTCGGGTCGTTTGCTGGCCTGGGCGATCTTGCCAATGGGCAGTGCGGATGTGTTGGAAGCAAAGACACAGTGCGCCGGAACAACCTGCTCCACCTCCTTCAGCACTGCATGCTTGACGTTGATGTCCTCAAAAACAGCCTCGATGACAATGTCAGCAGCCTTGAAGTGTTCATACTTGAGCGTGGGCTCAAGTGCTGACATGTAGACGTCCCGCTCGTAGCTGAAAACCACACGTAAAGAAAAGCTGAACATTAACAACCGGTACAAATCAACAGGTGTTAACCAACATTATCAGGAGTTCAGGGGTCTAATGATGAAGCCAAGACACATTAGCCAGGCTCTGGCCACATACCCAACTAACCAGAATAAACTTAGAATACACTTTACGCATCACTAATCTAGTCCACAATGTGCAATTTTGTATCTTTAACCAATTTGCATTAGGCATGACTGCCAAATGGTATGGCATGAAAGCCATACCATTTTTGTGAAAATTTTCTCTGCCAATGTAAAAGAAAAGCATGTTCTAGTTCACATAAACTCTATTCCCCTCCGACTTGACAGCGTGTACATGCACATACGCATGAAAACGCTCTCCAAGTTGTACCTTTCATATCGGCGCCTTGTGCAACATTACAAAAGCTTACGCGGAGATGCGCTTCTTCTTGACGTTTTCATCCAGGCCCTTGCGAACCTGTTGCTCGCCCCGCGACAGACCCTTCTCGGCAGTGTCCTTGAGCACCACGCTCCAGCCTTTGTCGACCGAGACTTGCGCAATGCCTGCTCCCATGAGACCAGCTCCCAGGATGCCAACCCTCCTGTATGGGGCACAAAAGTATATGCATGACAGATTCGCTCATCGGGTCAAAGTTCAGAAAGCAATTGATGTCGGTGATACAGCGGTCATAATTAAACACCCTAGTGATTATGGGCTTTAGAAGAGTTAACTACTGGGCTAGTCGGTAATCATACATACTGAAAAGATTTTTGCGAAAAACACAGACACACAAGAAAGACGACGACACGACGGACGCTCGGGCACTCGGTTATTACAAACAAAGCACAACCGTCACATTTTGCGTACATGCAATGGTGATGTGCCTCAGGTAGAATGAGCATACCAAAGACTCTGCATGAGCGAATGTAAACAAGAGTTAACCACATTCATTTATGCCCTTTCTAATTCACACAAACCATCTTTACAGACATGAACCTGCTGAGTTGCCAGACTTGAACCCTGTAGTCAACAGTGACTGCCTGGGTACAAAAGATATTCAAAGGAAACCTACCTGCCATGTGGCTGACAAAGTGTGCCAATTGCGAGGCCAAAGCTCAGAGCTAAATGGATACCGAAGGTGATAAAGCAGTGCTCTCTGAGATGGCTCAACAACTAGGCTCGCGAGCTGCGACGTGAAGCCAACTTTCCAAACAACTTGGGGCCACCAAGCTAAGCCGTGACATACACGGGAAAAAAAACCGTAAACCTAGCTATGAATGTGGAAAGAAGCCAGCGTGGGCCGCTGAGAAATGAGAGGCAGTAGAAATGCAGTGGCGAGTAAGGACGGGAAGAAAAGGGCGAATGTCCGCAGCGCTGCATAGGTAGTTTTGTAGTGCTCGATTTTATCGCGTGCGTTTCTCAACTACTTTGCCTCCTAAGCGACACTGAGGCCGCGGAAGACGACACCGTGTTCATGCAAGGCTTTGATTTTAGCATGGAATCAAGCCCCCATTCTATTCACAACCGTGCTGTATTCATGTGAATGCAATACTTTGACAAGACTTGGAAGAAACTGAACAACAAGGGCAGGATGGTAGGTATCTCCAAGTGTTCCTATTATAAATTGACACTGTGTGTTTAGTAAATAGCCAATTAATTACCAGACGGCATCTTCAGAGCCATGCCATCGTCAACAACCGATGCAGTGAAAACAATGATATAAACATTTTTGCTGGTACGAGGGACTTTACTATACAGTGCGGCTCTTGTGTAGTCGTGTACCTTTGTCCAATAGAAAAAAATCTGCGAGACAGACAACAAGCTAGAAATTGATGCACCTTTTCAGCATTAATTTATGGCTGAATATGAATAATTAATTATTGTTGATAAATTTTTATTTACTTACTCAGCATCGCCACTGCTTTGCAGAAAGAAAAAAAGGCGAGAAAGAAAAAGTAAAAGGTGCAAAACTGTCAAAACAAAAGAAATCACAATAAAGGAGTGAGACACGGCGCACTGCTTTAAATCACGACTGTGATGAAGTGCACGATACTCCCAAGTCCATAAACTCAATGTTCAGTTAACGCTACGGTAACGATGCCTCTTGTTTTTCATTTAAGAATGCCACGGCACTTACGCAGCTAGGTACCTCACAAAAGAAGAGAGAAGTTTCCCATGCAGAAAAAAGCTGTTTAGAATGCACAGCAAAAACAGCACTACTAAATCACAATTGCAAATTGAAATTTTTCGTGAATTTGGCCTGTTTGTCTTTGATGCAACAGTCTGACAACGGCACACACATCTGATCACAAGCCACCAATGCCTGCTTGTACCCCGTGAAAATGTGCTCCTGCTTGCAACTCCGGCCAAAATGCAACATCTAGTACTCTGCAATGAATGCAAACAGTGGACAACCCAGCATGCACGAAGATCTACCTAGTTTTCAATCAATATCTAAATCCCCGTCTTTACTGCAAATTGAAATCTCCCATACCAACAGAATCTTCGAGTTCCTCATTCATACTATGATGATAACGAGGCAAAGGTGAGTGTTCCACTCAACAGTGGAATATGTCATCCGCTATTCAACGTAACGCAACATGTCAGAACACTGACAGCGGCAAATGGCAGTCACTCACTTGACTTCATTCTTTGGCTCCCCAAACCTGTTCTTCTTGCAGGCAACTTGACCAAAGTAGAGCCCTATGAGCCCCTTTGACTGCGGCGTGATGCACAGCTCGCCAAAGCCCGTGTGCTCAGCTTCGTAGCCAAACTTGGGGCCCTTCACAACACCAGTCTTGACAACCTGTGTGCAGAATGGAAGCAACGTTTTTGCCCAATTCTAATCAATTCTTCAAGGTCAGTGGATCTCAGCTGCCATAATTCCAGTTCCATTATGCTGTTCATTACCTTTATTTTTCATTTGTAGCTGGACACAAAAGCATGGTCTCACAAGCAATATATGTAGTTGAATTTGTATCCAACTACCAGTGAGCAAGGTTGACATTGAGCCGCACCCTTCCCAGGAAAGCTCTCAACCATAAGTATTCCTGCTCAAGCTCTACAGAAACCCGGCGTATGTTCTTCCATTATACAGCATGCTACCAGTTGCAACAGAGGAACAAGACCTTTTATCACTCGAGTTCTGAGTGCATTTGACATCATATCAGACAGCACAGTGCTACAGAAACTTCAAGTCCACGTGCTTGACTCTCCTTTGCAGAGCTTCCTCTGAGTCTACATATTCACATGAATCGCCTATGTGCCTTGCACATCGGCAGTGGTTACGTGCCACCACACTTATGTTGGAGCAGAGACTTGCCACATCATCAGGCTCATGCCTGTCATTTTCTACTTCGAGAGGAAACACATCACTATTTCTCCTATTTCCCCACAACCAGTTATTTCACTCCTACAAAAATTGTACATTAACAACCCTAAAAGCTTTCGGGAGTCACGTCAGCTTCAAAGAGTGCCAGCTAAAAACTGTCATTGCAAAGCCACAATTACTGATATCAAGACAGCTACACCAGTGACAAACAATACCTCGAGGATCTTCAGTGGAGCCGGGTACAGCCCTTGTGTCATCTTCATCACCTGACCCTTTGCCTTGTCAAACACCATGTTCCGCACGAGTTCGTACTGGAGTGCCTTGTTCATTAAGCCTGTTGCAAGAAAAATAATTGCGCAAAGACATAGGGTGCTGTCAGGTATCGCTGCGGTAGACGGAGTGCCCACTTTTACTTACGCTCCATCAGAGGGCGCGTTCGGTTGGGCTTCAGTGATCCGTCGGCCAGGCCCTTTGCTGCCTGAATTGCAACTTCCTCTAGGTACTCGACCATCCGTTCGTCTATGGGCTTCACCCCTGGGCCTACAATAAATGAGGTCAACTGCATCACAGCTTCTACATTGAAAACTGTGCTCTTGACCTATTACTCAAAATTAGGTCTGTGTAGTGCTGAAAGAAAAAACTTTCAGCAACTGCCTAGCTCAAACACGAAATTCTGAGTCAACAGAGAAATGTACCATCGTGGACAAGTCTCCAGGGCGCACCAGCTGCAACTGATGTCCGTAACTCTCTTATTAGCCCCATGCTTGTGCAGGTGGAAGTCTGCATGCTATAACACGTGGTAGTGAAATGAGACTTAACAAAAAACATGGCACGTATGCGCCAATACCATTTTTTGCACGTCTTGGAGACTTTCGTCTCCGACAGTATAGTTATGTAGCAAACAAGTCTCTATCTCATCATGCTCTTTTCTCATGCATAACCGATTTCCCCACACAGTCCTCCCGATAAACGGGTCGCAGCAGTTACACACCTAAGGGCTCAACTGTTTGGTCAACAAGCCCCATCTTTTTGGCGCGGTCCGCACGAATGTTCCGGCCCGTGAGCATCATGTCTAGCGCAGCTGGAAGCTGCACCTGAAAAGAGTAGGCGCAGAGGCACGAGTGTGGTAGCGCAGCGAAGGTGAGGAATCTACTGTAGTGTGTGACAGAGAAATTGTGCTCACAAGTCTAGGCAGACGCTGAGTCCCACCGGCTCCGGGTAAGATGCCAAGCATCACTTCGGGAAGACCAAGGACCGTCTTACGGTCCTTGACCGCTATCCGGTACTGGCAGGCCATAGCAACCTAGAATGTTTCACAACGGTTGGAAAGAGTTCCCAACTAAAACATGCAACAAGCAGATAATATAACAATATAACTTAAAAACATAACCAATTGCCAAGCACAAAATCATTTTGAAAAGACAAACTTCACATTAGAATAAGACTCACGAGAGAGAGATACGGTGTGCCTTCTTTTGACAATCATTTCTCAACCTAACAGCAAATGTCAATGCAAAGTCTGTGCGAAGACAGAATTTATCATGCAGTTTCCAGTCAAGAACATGATTGTGATGCGTAAAATCATAAGGGAGCATTAAGTTTATGCAGAGCTACAAGTTGGGGACCTGCAACTAATCTAGATCATTAGGATCTTTGATCTGAGCAAAGGTGTCAATATATACAAACTTCTTAATTCTGACCTGCACGTCAGAAATGGACTTATAACCTCAGAGCCATCAAGATACTAGAGCAGCCACACAGCTCAGAGTTCGACATTTCAAGCTGGTAACACATATTAAAATATGATGCAAACTTTCACAAGACAGTCATGCCCCTGCGGTGTGGAAAAGTGTGGGTGAGACGAGTTGACTAGTTCACCTCGAGGCCACCTCCAAGACAGGAGCCCATGATGGCGGCTACTATGGGCTTGGGGCTGTCCTCGAGCTTCTGGACCAACTCTTGGGCCTCGCGTGACAGACGAGCGCCTTCGGATGCTGACTTGCATTTGTCCAGCATACTGAAAAGCCACAAAATTATCCTCCAAGTTAAAAAAGAAAGAACTAAACAAGTCTATAGGGAGCCCGCACCAGCAAGCTACAGCAGAACTAAAGCCAAAAGAAAAATAAGGAATTATATAGACCAACCAAAAAAATTGAGAACAAAAAAAAATTTGTGAAAACAAAACCTGGGCCATCACTGAACAGATTTCTAAAACTGGCAATGTATGAAAAGCTTTTACATCAACGCATGTTTAGGCTCACTTTTTACATGAGACTACTAGCTTACAAAAGAACAACTGCTTAATTCAATGACAAAGAAAAGACATCAAAGCACAAAATGCTTCCCTATGGGGCAAGCTTCATTACTTTCCTTGGCGCAGCTGGCATCAGACTTGCATAGCAGGGATCAATCAAATGAGCAATGTCAAAATTCAGCATTGTGCAACTGTACAATAGTTCTGCGAACTCCCTCAACCTGCTTATAATAACGTGTGGCAACTTAAACGAAAGAAGGCCATTAAATGACAGCAACCGGGTGTACTTCTGGTAAAGAAAAAAAGTAACCATATGAAATAAGGGCAAACAAAACCCAATGTGTGTAACCAGCAGGAAAGAAGATAAACAAATGAATGTGGATGATCAAAAAAAACTCTTTGCTCTACTACATTTTCTCCACAGCTGCAACACAAGTATGAGAAATTCAGTAGTATTCAGCAGTAGCATAGTATGAAAAATTCAGCAATGACATTTGACGTGAGTCACCCAACCTAAAAAATGTCAAGAAATTTAAACGGGAAATCAATAAAAGGCACCAAGTGTAGTTAATAATTCATCTCAATCATTATGAAAATTTGAGATGAAGCCTACAACTTAGAGGCTCAGCACTTTTGTGAAAAAAACACAGTCATTAAGGAAACAGATTTGGAACTAATGGGCAAATATGCGCAAGGTCTCATCACACCTCTCGTTACACTATTTGTTCAAACGCTATGCTCTGGCAAGTAGCCTAAATTTACATTTCGGTTAAAACGCAATAATTACATGAGAATGTACCTGGTCCCAATGACAACTCTGGCACAATAGTCTTGAAAGCGCACTCTCTGAAGTGCCTCAACAACCACAGTAACAAGGGCAACAATGACAAAGGCTGTATGAATTAAGCAAGTAGGAAGGCAATATAAGTTTCGTTTGTTCACCGGGGAAAGGCACAGTTGTAGCAAATGCAGCTGTAAATTTAACGACGAAACTCTGATATGTTCCAGTCGCATCCTACAATAAAGGTGAGCTTACGGCCACTACTTTTATCACTTACGCAGCACATGCATAAACATCAAGCTGCCCATCATGACTGATGTATCCTCAAAGCAGCAGTCATGCTGGTAATAATAATAATAATAATAATAATAATAATAATAATAATAATAATAATAATAATAATTTTTATTGATGGCTGTGTTGAAATGCTGCCTTACGTGATATCGGCGCCGGCAATGAAGCAGCCAGGCTTTGAGGAGATTAGCACGGCACTGGACACTGCACCATTGCTGAGGAAGTCTTGTAGGACGACTTTCACATCTTCCGTGACTTCGGCATTCAGTGAATTGACCTAGAAACAAGCAAGGTTCCTATGTGGCACGCTGCCGCGTGTGCACCGGGACAGTCACCTTTGAACCTGGTGTGTCGATGCGGATGACGGCGACACCTTCTTTCACGTCATACTTCAGATGTTTTAGTACTGAGAAGGAAAGTCAGGAAAAGAAGCGTTTCAGGAGACGCCGGCACAGAGCACGCGAAAAAAAAATTTTTTCGAGCCATAGCAAGAAAAAAGCTACTCACGACGCATGCTGGAAACTGAAAACGTCCTCACTGAATTCCCTCCTGCGTGAAAAAACCCGTAAATTCATAAAGTGAGCGCAGTTTCGCGACAGTAGAAGGTTTGGTAGACGTTCCAGTGTAATGCCTCAGATTAATAAAATGCAGTGTGACACCACTCCAACCGATGATAGCAATGGTTGGGTAACGAAGCTGGCTTTTTGGAAGGCCACTGCTCCTTCAATCCAGCGACAATATCGCCGATGCCACAGCGATCTAGTGCAAGGCAGAGGCGACAAGCAAGGGAGAGAGCACACGGGCAAGCCCACAAGATAGGGGTTACTACCGTGACCCTGATCACAATCAAAGTGCCGAAAGTTGTTGTTCACCTTTCAGTGAATTATTCGCCAACTAGTGAGCGATATGTTAGGTGTAATTGAACACTTACGGATCGAGGAAACCAGATGAGGATAATTTCGTAAAAGTCCCAGCGCCCTACAAGCCATACTCGATGCCGTGCACTTGCCTCCTCGCTGGTCAACAGCCGGCTGGATGAAGCGAAAACGCGATGTTTGCCGTATTTACTATTTACTTTGGATACAATTTCGAACAGTTCTTTTCATTAAAGTGTCGTAAAAAAGTTGCAATGACTATTTTGTTGTTGGATACATGTTTTTTTATTTCTATTTATTGTTTTTGGCAATAAAACAATTTTGAAAGAATTGTTTCAGGGCGTTGACCATATCGCCATTTGCGCAGCTCATGCATCAACATGGCGTTTGTGACGGTCCGAGCTGGTGCATCGTCGGCGTTAAAACGCGTCAAATTCTGTGAGTATGGTTATTTCTAACGCAGTTTTTTTACAGTGAGCAACTTTAGATTAGTAATTTTCAAGTGTCGTGCTTGGTTTTGCTGTCACTCTGGCATCATTCGCACCATTTGCACTTTGTTCGTGGAGGGCTTTATCCCGCAGACGACATTTTTTTTTTTTTTCCTGGGTTCTCCTTATGTCTTCGCTTTTCCTCCAAAAAGTTAGCTCACCTTGAACCGGTTTCCGCCAAAAGGATGACACCCACGATTGAAATTTGTCTTGCCGCAACTTGTCATTTTCCTCTATGTGAAGGGCATTGCGTATCGTTACCGTGTTTTTACCTCGTGTTGGCGTACAGTCGGGCAATCAGATTTCGTTCGATCGCGCTTCAATTACTTTCACTTCGTTCTTCAGCGGCTCCTTGACATAAAGGTCCGATATCTCATTAGAGATTTAATACATTGCTCGTTTCTAACCATGTCTAATCACACCCCCTATTCCGGGGTACTCGGCCATTTCGTATATTGCGCCGTATTTTGGAAGCAAATCATGTTTGAAGAGGGACGACCTCGCAAGCATTATCTAGACCCGGATACGTGTTAATCAGTGCTCTTGTCACTGCACACTTTTCGTTCCAAAGTGTCCGCCGGATCAGATATCGCACACGGGGCATCGCTATCAATGCTGGCGTACTTTCAACCCCTGCTCGCCGTGGTTACTAATGCAGCGATTGCTTCCGTCTGCGAGAATTTGACCCTCTTTGCTTTCTGCTGTAGACCACCTCGGTGGGCGCGGCCATCTTGAAAAGCGTTGAGTTCTCAAGTTAGGATGTGGTTAGAAAGGGAAGGCGTGGCAAATGTCTCGCTCTCAGAGGACACGCGTCGAGAAAGGATGAAGGGTTTGAAAGAGAGAATGAAACTGCAGCGAACGCGACTTTGGTTTCTTTGCATCGAGAATGTCTTGCTTGAGACTTAATGTTTTCCAGGCGCTCGGAATTCACTGCGACGAATATATTTTTTTTTTCGCCAATATTGTGTTTCATGAAGTTTTGACTGCAGGTGTACACATAGCTGTTGGGCAAACATTTTCTCATCACTACATTGACTTTGAGTGTCCATTAGATTGCACAGGTAACACTATGCATTTATTTGCAAACACGTCAGAAAATGACGTTACTTTCAAGGCACAGAAGTTAGGTTTTATTTCGGAGTAATGTGTACTTTAATAAGTTAAGCTTGTCGCATTTCGATGGAGGTAAAATGTTAGAGGTCCGTGTACTGTACAGGCGCGGCCATAAGTAAACTGGACACTCCATTTGGTACTAATTGCAATCTGGCCTTTCCTATAGGACATGAGGAAACATTATTTGTTCATGAGAAAGCGAACTGTCATCTACTACTAGCCTGCACATACCACTGCTGTCAGTCTCAATTAGGAAGCGAGAGAAAAATGTTAAAAGGCAATAGCCTGCTCCGTTTACTATTGGCTGCACCTGTACACTGTCAATCCATGTTAAAGAGCCCCAAGTGGCTGAAATTATCTGGAGCCCACCACTGCGGCATCCCTCATAGCCTGAGTCACTTGGGACGTTAACCTGCATAAAACCAAAAAGTAAACTTATCAGTGAATCACTGTTTGAAATTAATTGCATAGAAAATTTACCGAACTCTTCAGCAGCTGTGAAACCTTTAGAGTTTGGGCATATTTTCTTACACAGGACAGATCAAACCTTTTTACTTCTGTGCGTGGTGGTAGAGATGGTTTTTTAGCTCCAGCAGGGACCCCTTGTATGCCGTTGTTGATTCTGTGAATAAAACGCGTGAAAGTTTATGTGGTAACTTGTAATATAACTTTGTTTCCTCTCAGGAATACTTCCCCCTTGTATTTGTGTCGTTTTGCTTGTAGGCTGACTGGAGCACACTGCAATAAACTGCACAGTGACAGAAGCTTTTGTTGTAACAGCCCAAGATGGCTGCACCCATTGCCAAAACTGAAATTCTCAATAGGCGATAATCACCTGATGATCTACAAGTGTTGCTGCTCTGTTCCTTCAGTTTTTCTTCAAGTAACTTCACCTATTGTCTGCAGGGGCATCTCATAACCTCATTGCTCTTAACGCAAGTCACAGCAGTGTTGTCTGACCTGCTGTAAACTTTCTTTGGTTACTTTTACTTTGGGTAGTGCGGTAGATGTTTATTGATCCGACTTGGCAGGAAGCAAAAATAGGTCTAATATTACCCAGAATTTCGTGTTACGGAATTTCATAATGCAGTGATACAAAGACAGGCTAGATATACAAAACGTGGTTTTCAGGAGTTTATCTAGTCGGCAGAAATGAAACGAAATTGTCTATACCTTTTAAGTTTGCTATGCTGGCTCATGATGTGACCTTTGACAGTATCAGTACATTACACTAGGCCAGCTCCATACCCTCAGCCATCACGCATCAGCACAGATGTATGTCATGAGTGACTAGCATGTCAAAGCATGGAGGCCAAAAAACCGTAGCTGTGTTTTCTCCAAAGGCCTTCCCATTAGGAATGGCTTGCGACTATTTCAGTATCTGCAGGCATTCACACGAGGCAGGATGACAGGTACACGGAAAATCGACACCGTATGCAGCGGCCAGTATAATTGTATTACTGAGTTGTTGGGGATGGATCCCAGCAGATTTAGAGCACGAAGTGAGCACAGTCAGAGGCCCATTGTTCTTGTCACGGGCAAGCTGGGAGGACTGCGAGGGAGGTGTCTTTCATTCCCTGGCTTCAGACTCTGCTCTTGCGGGTAGCTGTAGTGGCTTCGCAGCTGTTCGACCTTGGATTGCGTCACATAGGGGCTCTCTCTTCATTCTGCATGTGTCTTGTTTTCTCAGGCACTGAGAACGTGGCTGCATTTGGAAATACTTGTTTGTTAAGAGGAATTTCTGTGTCTGCGTGTGTGACCTACTGAAGCGTATTTACTGACCGTTATTTGCTTATGTTAGTGTCGAATTATTGGTTGACTTTTGTTTACGGTGCAGACAGGCAACCTTCCAGCTTTCTTTTCTTTTGTTACAGCTTACTGTCTTTTCTTTATTATTATTTTTTCTCATATTTAAGGTTTGTTTCTTCTTTGTTTTCATTTGTCTAGGTTCCCCAGCCTGTTTGTCAAGTGCCGTCACAACCAGCCATTATGCTACAGCTCCTGGTAGGACAGCATCCATCTTGAATTTTACTGTTACCAACAACAGCTTTAATATCCACATTTGCTTCGTTACGGTCACTGATATGATGATTTATGTAATGCAGTGATGTTATTGTTGTTCACTTCACTGTTACGTTTTTGATGGGGTAGTAAACTCAGTAGTTAAATCTATGTATGTCAGTGTAATCGAGTCACGGCAACTTCTGTTAAGTTTACCCTCGATGTTAGATGAGTTGTGGATTTAGGCAATGCAAATCATGTGATCGTCCGTATTTCCTGTATTGGCTGAAAATTAGAGGCCGTTAGTGAGCTTGCCATCGTGACCATTGCCTCATGCGCTGAAAGCACACCTAATCGATGCTACATAATGTTGTCCTCTTAGTGCTGCCTTGCATGCATACTGTAGTCCTTTTTTTCATGATTTTTGCTTTTGCCCGTCCTAGCAACGAAGAAGTCTGGACAGAAAAACATTGTTTTGGTGGAAGGAGTGCGGACGCCATTCCTGCTCTCGGGTACCAAGTACAATAACCTGATGCCTCATGACCTCCAGAGGGCTGCCTTCTTGTGAGTGGGGTGCCTGCCAGTCATCTCGGAGAAACTTGGGAACTTGAAGTGTTTATAGTGGTGCGAGAAATGTTTAAAAAGTGAGGGTCTGCTTGTGCAGGGCCAGCCCACTTATTGTATCCTCCTCTAGAAAGGTCGCCAATCCTTTGGCCTTCAGTTGGTTCGCCATTTGAGAGGCAGGGAGAGCTTGGGTGATGACATGTGCATCAGTAACTTTCGCTGACATCTCACACTACACTCTTTGCACTTTTAGGGGCTGTCTGAATTTGTGCCGTGGTGGTCTTATGACCTTGCACATATTTCTGAATTTGCTTGTTGCTGATGTGCTAACTAAGATGTTCAGAAGCTGGTTCAGCACTCTCAGCTAGGACAAACAGTTGAATGTCTGTTTTCTTTTATCTGAATACTGGTTGAACTGTTATTATGAAAGCACCGGATGATGGAAAAGGGGAGCTGTATTGCCTTGTCATTGCAGCCTTTAGAGGGGAAAAAATGCATTTTTGCAGTAAATTTATTGCCATCAGGATTTCTGCTCTAAAGGCTCTGGACCCCTTGCTCATGCTCAAGGGCGTTGAAGTGGTCAGAATTTGCTGTAAATCCATACCGCTGAAGGGCTGCTCATTATGCCTGATGTGTGGTTAGTAGAACAGAAAGTGACAGAGACCTTGAGATGGAATCAGAAACTGCTGAGTTCAATATGTAACGTCTAGAGCACCGCACATTTGTGGTGAGTTGGTAGAGTATAGTGAAAGGAGCGAGAACGCTTGGGATCTTTCTTCAAGAACATTCTGTCAAATGCACTTGGTAAAAGCTCCTGGCTGCTGTAGCCCATGAAGCAGTTTGGGCTGTGTGTATTTTTGCGTGACAAGCAGCAGCCATTTGGCTAAAAATAAGATGTTCTCTTGAGGCTGGTATAGCTTGTCACTATTCTATAAAAGCACACTTAGTGTTTTGATAGAAATGGAAGCACTACAGTTTACTTCTTTGTTTGTTTCTGTTCCTGGTAGTACTAATTAAATGCGATATCGTGCTTGGAGGGCCAGCAGCGTTAAGCGTTTTCAGCTACAAACTTGCTCTATTGACAAGTAAATGTTCTTTTATCGCTCCAGGAGTTTGCTGAGAAAGACTGGCATTCCAAAAGGTAAGTGACACAATTGCCCTGTGTCTAGTTCTGATTGCTTTTTAGTTAGGCACAGTAATTTCAACTTCGATTTGTTTTTTCTTTTTTCTGCGCAGAGTCAATTGAGTACATTGTATCGGGAAGTGTGATTGCTGAGCCTACAACGTGCAATGTTGCTCGGGAGGCAAGTTTTTTTTTTTTTTCATATTCAAACTATTTTCGGGTGGCTTTTTAATCTTGAATGAAAAAGACAGCGCAGGAAACACACGGGCAGAGACGAGGTGACACGGACGGCGCTGAAATTCTAACAACTTTATTGTGGGCCAATCAACGAATATATACGAACTGAACAAACCGCTGTCATCAACGCCGCATGCGCGGATAAGTCCACTCTTTGTCTTTATCTGTCAAATAGGGAGATAGAAGCACTACTGACACAGGCTATCCCGAGATTACAAATCCGTTTTGATTCCACGGTCTCCCTGGTGATATGCTCTTTGCTCTTACTGGTGATAACGGTGCTCTCAAGATTAGGGAACAATTATTGCAAGTGAGGCAGTGCATAGCAAGAAAACCTTCAAATTATTTTCTTTTGCATGCATTTTTTACATTCTTTGCATGTTCTCTTAACCTATCGTTTACGCATCTCCCAGTCTGCCCAACATTCCACAACTTAACAGGATTTGATAGACTACGCCTTTTGCGCATTCAACAAAAGGTTGTCTGTGCTTGCCGCAGTTACGTTGCTGGATCGCCTCAATGCAATCCAATGTAGAAGGTGTAGTCTATCAAATTCCGTTAAGTTGTGGAAAAACTTATGTTGGGCAGACTGGGAGATGCGTAAACGGTAGGTTAAGAGAACACACAAAAAATGTAAAAAATGCACGCAAAGGAAAAGATTTTGAAGGTTTTCTCGCTAGCCACTGCCTCACTAACACTGATTGTTTCCTTAATCTTGAGAGCACCGTTATCATTAGTAAGGGCAGAGAATATCACCAGAAAGATCATGGAATCAAAACACATTTGTAATCTTGGGATTGCCTGTGGCAATAGTGCCTCTATATCCTTATTCGACAAAAAGCGGACTTATCTGTGCATGTGTTGTTGATGACTGCGGGTTGTTCAGTTCGTATATATCCATGGATTGGCCCAAAATAAAGTTGTTGGAAGTTCAGCACCATCCGTGTCTCCTCGTCTCTGTCTGTGTGTTTCCTGCTCTGCCTTTTTATATCATGTACCAACACGCCGAGTTTTCCACCTTAATCCTTAATCTTGTATTTGTCATTAAGTAAAGACAGCGATTCCAGATGCTATGGCACCATGTTTGACATTAATCACGTCGTTACTTGTTGCAGAAGTAAAATAGTAAGACAATTTTTCTTAATTTCAGCAAGTTAAAAGGCTGTAGTCATTTATAGTCGGTAGTGTCCTATTGCTACCATAATGTAGGTGATGGTATTAGTAATGGACATCTTTTTGCTGTGTTTTGGGTTGGCTCACAGCCAGCTATATTGAAGTCGTCATTAGGGTGGTGAGTGTCTGCTTGGAATAAAAAAAATGATGTGAAGATAAAGGACAGATAAATTACAGAGAATATTGTTAGTGTTCAAAGGGCTCACCCAACTCACTTCGTAAATATTGTTACAGGCTGCGCTGTGTGCTGGATTTTCTGACCGAACCCCATGCCACACGGTCACCATGGCGTGCATCTCTTCAAACCAGGCGATCACTACAGGTGGGCTGACTGCACAGGTTGCTCTGCTGGTACCCGCGTTGGTGCTGGTACTTGCTGGTGCTTAGTTGTCAGCGGTTCTGGTTGGTCAGTATATTTAGTCACGTTCAACATTTGTGAAAACATGCCCACACAAATTGCAGCGGCTGCTTTGAAGATGTTAGCGAAAGTCACGTGGGCATTTGACAGGGCTATTTTTCTTGCATTCTCTTGGTGTAAAATCATACTGGTTGTTGACGGCATGGACAGTGTCTATTCTACTTGATGAGAAGAAATGCTCTGATTGGCATGTTAAATCTGCTGGAAGCCTCATGTCCTGCGGTCGAGGGCCAGTGCAGGTAACCTTGCTAAGGGGAAGGAATGCTTGTGTTCTCGTGTTGTAAAGCCATTCACATTGCTACATGCATCAGCATAATGGTCTTCATGGTGCCATTTTGATGTTTGCATATCGCAGCAATGAGACTAAAGTCCATTTATACAAGCCTGCCTTGTTATCTTGTTTCCTTGGACCATCGTTATGTGATTGTAAAGCAAAGTTGGGGTGTAGATAGCATGCCTGTGTCCTCTTTGTCATCGTGCAAGTCTCGTAGAGTCAGTCACGTGAGAATAATGCACAGGGTTCACTACCTTCCTCCCATCGAGGCAAGGAGTGAATCAGCAGCCTTGTTTTGGGTGTGGTCTGCGCTGTCAGCAGCCATCCCCTCCGCTGCGTGTGCAACAGCAAAGATGCGCTAACGGTGCCGCCGTTTCGCTGAAGGGAGTAATCCAGGACTGCGGAACCTCGAGCCTCATGGTTTCGGTGGTAGTATCTGGCTCCTACACCCAGTCGCTGCAAAGCGTTTTCTAGATGCAGGCATTGCTCCAGTGTGTTGAGTAACTTAATTTTAGTATCAGTACATTCTTTTCGTGAAACACATAATATGTATGTGCAGCTTAATTCTGAGTGCGGAGATTACACGGTCCAGCATTGATTCGTTTGCTGTCCATCCTGGGTGCAGAGAAATTGAATTTCTTCCCCAAGGCGATGTTGCATAACTTTTGACGGCAGGTTTACATCTGTTCTGTTGTGGAAAATGAATAGGATGTGTTCTTGAACTGCGTTGTTCATTGTTTCATTGCTTTTTGTGCCGGATCTTCATTGTGCCCGTTGACAAATGCAGTGATGGGGCTTATTTCGTCGGGGGCCATTGACGTTGGCATGGCGGGCGGCGTGGAGTTTCTCTCTGACGTCCCCATCCGGCTGAACCGAAAACTGCGCAAGCTGCTCTTGTCAGCCAACAAGGCCAAGACTCCCATGCAGAAACTGGGTCTCCTCGCCAAGTTCAGGCCCAGCATGCTGGTGCCCGAGGTGAGCCTGAGTTTGAGCCTGAAATGCTTGGGCCCAATCGTTTATGGATTTCAAGGAAACAGTTTAAAGAGGCATTAGAGAGAGTTGTGTGTGTTGTCTATATTTTTTGTTCGGGGTGTGCGGGCATTGAAATTTTGAATACGAATGTGAAGAAAAAGTGCTTTAGAGTATCAAGTACCGTTCAGTATGAAAAAAAAAATTTTAGAAAAAGGTAGATAGGGAAACGGACGGTCTTTGTATGGTCACCAAAATGTATACCCAAAATGGTTTATGGTCTTTGCAGCTGAAAACAAAACTAGGCTGACTCAGCACTGCTGTACAAAAAAACCATGACATGTGCAGAAATGTATACTGCTTGATTAGACGGCATAACTGCAAGCAATCTATAATTCTCAAAGTTGGTCTTGCAAAATGAGAAATAGAATAAATACATGCATTGACACACGACTGACAACTATAAAGAACATGAGAACCTCTAACTTGGGCTTAAAGGGACCTAAAGAAGTGCCCTAATTATCCGAAGCTCTAGTTATCAATACCTCTTCAGATGCAAAAATGCAGTTAAGCCTTGTGAGGAAGCTCCCTTGCAGCACAAAGAACAAACAGCACGTGATGAGCGTGCAGTTTCGGCATACTGGAAAAAGAGTGCAAATGTAAGCGAGGGAAATACACATTGTTGTCAGAACCGTGAGGCTGCATGTAAAAAAATACTAATGACCAGCAACACGCCACTCAGTTTTGGATAACAGCGCAGTTTGGTTTGGCTGGCTGGTGAATGCATGGCCAATAACACTGTCAGCGCAGGCTGGCTGCAAGGTTCGGAAACTGAAACAGTATGACCAGGCTATTTTTTGGCCCAGTGATCGTGGCCCTTCTGTAGTCGTCATGCCTGCCGTTACGCGCATGTTGAATGTTCGTGGGCTATGATGGGCTGTGATGCATCATGAAGTAGGTGGGATTCCTGCACGATTGCTTGACACCTCGACGTGGCCCCATTTCGGGAGCCCCATGAAAAACTCCCCAAGCAGGCTTTTCCACATATATCGCAGTTCACAAACGTGATGGTGGAGCTCACACCATAACTATAAAGAGTCATGAAGGCAACAGGACAGGTGTCATGAGGGTAGGCACTGGGTATGGAAGACACCATGGAAGAGTCAAGCACAAAAAAAATGCATGATTTTGTGTTGTGACAGTTCAAAGCAGGTGGCTGGGCTTCTTGTTTTCAGCAAGTGTGGTATGTGGGAAAGGCCACTTGCGGGATAGGAATTTCTCATGAGGTCCAAGCTTCGCAGCCTCCGAATGTGGTTGGTCCATGCAATAAATGACAAAGAAAACGAAAAGGATGGCTTTACATTGTTTTCGTGATGCAGTCGATCTTTGGAATATTTTTCCAGCTATTTTAGTTCTGCCATTTATAAGAGGCTGTATTAGGTTGGTGTCGAATGTTTATAAATTTTTGAATGTCAGTTTCTTATGTCTAACATGAGCTGTATTCAAATTATTGAATATTTGCACAGTCCTGTTTTTTTTTTTTTATGTATAAAAGACTTTGTAGCAACTTCAGACTGCATTGTTCTTTATGGTCACATTCGTTTGCATATTTCTCATATGGTTAGTGCGCACTTCTTGTCATCCATGTTTAGTATGACCACTGATGTGGCTATGAAAACACTAATGCACTAGTTTCTGCTTTTACTGTGGCCCCAGTTAGATCGTGTACTTTGTTCTGCTCAGTCATGTTGCAGAGGTAATATTATCAGTGCTTATCGTCACAGGTATCACTGTTCCTAATGTGGCCAAGGTGGCATGTGAAATTTAGGCATCATGGGCAACAGGTTGCATCAGTTAGAATTCCATCTGTCTACATTTTGCGATTCCCTGAAAGTTGTGGAACAGTGTGCTGAGAGGTCATATCACTTTTAGTTCTGTGTAGTCTAGGGCATACATCTAAAACCAAAATTCATTTCGATATATTCATGGAATTGAATCGGGCTTTAATGTGATATCCAAAAGCTGGGAATGTTGAAGGAAGCTCCGGATGGCAGTGTCAAGTCGGCGGCTTGTGCAGCAGACTTACTGTGTTGGATGGTTGAGATACAAGTTAAAGTAGCAGTGTGTACTGTAGCAGTGATGTCAGATGTGATGCAACCAAGTTCCTGTTTCTGGCACTAGGCTGCGCTTTTCATTTTTTCACTGGCCAGAACGTTGGTGATGAGATGAACCAACACCTGCAATGTTTCTTTCTTGATCAGGCCAGCTATTATCAACTGAGAGGCCACTGCTAAGAATTAGATCGTAATAATAATAATAATATTAATAATTGGCTTTTGGGGAAAGGAAATGGCGCAGTATCTGTCTCTTCATATGTCGTTGGACACCTGAACTGAGCTGTAAGGAAAGGGGTAAAGGAGAGAGTGAAAGAAGAAGGAAGAAAGAGGTGCCGTAGTGGAGGGCTCCGGAATAATTTCCACCACCTGGGGATCTTTAACGTGCACTGACATCGCACAGCACACGGGTGCCTTAGCGTTTTTCCTCCATAAAAACGCAGCCGCCGCGGTCGGGTTCAAACCCGGGAACTCCGGCTCAGTAGTCGAGCGCCCTAACCACTGAGCCACCACGGCGGGTAAGAATTAGATTGTAGCATTGGAAATTTTGCAGCACTTGAACACGTTTAATCTACCGCGGGGTCTAACGCCTGCTGTGCCTCTACACCTTGCCTCGAATGCAGCTTCCCTCTGTGTCAGAGTTCACGACCAAAGAGGTGATGGGTCACTCGGGCGACCGGCTGGCCGCTGCGTTCGGAGTCAGCCGTCGGGAGCAGGACGAGTACGCACTGCGTTCCCACACCCTGGCCGACAGGGCCTCCAAGCAGGGACTGCTGTCTGACATTGTACCCTTCTCAGTGCCAGGTAGGCTTCATTTTATTGCTGGAAAGAACTTTTTTTCTCAAACTGCTGTGCTGGATCTACCATCAGGGCATCTGATTGGTTTCTTGTGACACTTAACTTACCGTATTTACTCGAATGTAACGCGAGGGGCGACTTTACATGCTGCCCTGCTAGAAAAAATAAAACCACAAATGTAACGCGAGGATTAGGGACGCAAAACAAAGTACCTTTAATAGACATCGTGGCCAACATGTTTACTCAGCTTCCTCGCTTTCGGAGGCTGTGTTCTCAGAAACGGAGTCCTCCTTTTCGCTTTCGAAGTCTCCCGGTAGCTTCTGCCGCATCGATGTTGTTTTCCGCAGAGAGAATTCATTCCTCTTCATGAACGTTTGGGCCCACCCACGAGATGCTCTGAACTTCCCATCTCCCGAGCAACGTCTCTAACTTTCAAACGGATCAGCTCGACACTGACCCCCATGAGACGGTTGTGCTGCTCGATAACAAAATCCGCCACTTTTTTCTCCAGCTGGACGTGATGGCCATGGTGAGGCTCACGAAATCCTTTGTGGTCGGGCTCACATTTAAAAAGCCCCTCCTGCTGCAGCCGCCATCCGCGGATGGTTGACTCGTTGAGGTCAAGTCTTCGAGCGTCGCACTGAGCACGACGCGTTGCCATCAAAAGTGCACTGAATCAATACACCGCGAGCGACGCCACAACAACACGACGCGACGATGCGTTGAGCACGAGGTTGCAACGAACACAAAAAAATTACAGAGAGCAACGCTTTGACTTTATATGGATGAGGATTTGGCTTCTGTGGCACCCATGTTGCCAGCATAAGATCACAAAACTGCGGAAACTGAAACCAAGCTGATTGCTTTGAAATGGCTGCACCGCGGCACTGCTTTAGGCCAATCGAAGTGCGGTATTCGATTATAACGCGAGGGTAGACATTAAACAAAAAAAAAATCCAGGAAAAAACTGGCGTTACATTCGAGTAACTACGGTATTCTCATAACTGAAGTAGGTCTGGCGCCAAAATGTGAAGGCACTGTTAGACCCGGACGAGGCAGAGCAGGTGTGCGTGCATCGCAGTGCCACTTGCAGCTTTTTTACATTTGCACGCTGATGCATGTATGTCATGTCAGTTTGTTTACTTGTGTTATTGTTTCATTCAGGCAATCCAAGTTTATTGTCCAAATGCAAAACGCGGGTAGCGGTAACACACTCTTTCCTCCCTTACTTCCCTAACCCTTTGACTCTCAGGTTTTTTCAAGAGAGACACAGCTCCCCGTATCGGGCCCATGAGGGCAGTCATTGCAAAGCAGATGCGCGCATGGAGGGTGCGCTTTCCATGGCCATAGTGGACAAGGCAAGAATGAAAAGAAAAAAGTTTCTAGAAAGTCACAACAGATGGCAAAACCACCGTCCGCTCCTTTCAAGAGTTACGCGCACGTAGCTAGCTCCGAGTGACAAAGAAAACACATTCCAAGATGAAAGTACGAGCTTCTAAAAAGATAAGGTGATAGATGATTGGGACCAGCCCAAGCACACCAGCTTTGCATTCCGGCGCGTTTTTGAACGCAGATATGAAAGCGTAGGGGTACGTCATGACATTGGTAGAGAGAAAGGCAGAAACATACCAGTATGTTAATGACACTTGGAGGGTTAATGACTGTATCTGCGTAACATGGCAGTTCCCATGCCATGGGGTCAAGCCAGGGGCCCTGGAGCGCTCCGTCGCTTCCTGAAAACTAGACTTTCTCTCCGTCCGAAAAGATTGGTGACAGGCATAACATTCAACCCATGGGAAAAGCTGGCAGTTCAGTGTGACAGTTCGAAACACTGAGCAAGCATCCAATTGCTATCCTGATCTCGTTCTTTCCCCCAGGGGATTCTGCACCTGTGTCTGCAGACAATGGGATCCGGGTGTCGACATTGGACCAAATGGCCAAGCTGAAGCCAGCCTTCATCAAACCTCATGGGACCGTCACTGCTGCCAACTCCTCGTTTCTGGTAAGTGGCTATGTGCAAACAGCCTGCTCTGATTTTCTTTCCTTCCCACAGAAAAAGATTTTGTGCGGCTCGTTGACGCATACAATAAATGCATAAATGGCTTTTGCTTTAGTAAGCTTAGCGCTGTTGCAGTAGTAAGCAGTAGAAGTGCTGGGTTCTTGCTTACTGCAAATACCTTTGTCAATGTCTTATTTATCTGTCAGTCCCAGTTAGAGGTCTTAGGTTCGGGTGGGTTGTACAAAGTAGTTGCAGCATGTAACAGTACGTTTTTTAATACGAGAAAGTAGCCTTTAAATTTATTTTTATTTACGTTATACAGTAAAAGCTTGTTCATTGAACCCCGACGGAACTGCGAAAAATAATTAAAACTATCCGAATGTCAGAATATGGAATGAACAACAAAAAACATGAAATTTTCTTCAGCATGATATACCTTTACTGAAAAATTGTGTGATGATTGTCTGCTTTTTGGCTGGAATTTGAATGGCTACAATAGCTGTAAGCCCTGTCAGATTTTCCGAGGCACGGACGCAGTTAGGAGTTTGTCCGCAAAAGTCCTCCAGCTCAGACAGACCTTCCCGGCTTCTTTAACCGTGTGCCACGGCGGTTGTGGCAGCTTATCACAGTCTTCATTTTCCGAAATGTCATCGGTGTCAGCGCCCAGGACTTCTGCAATTATTTCCTCCTCGGTTAGCTGGCCGGCGACCGCGACACCATCATCGATGGCCATGTAATCGGCTTCTGCACGGTAGAAGGCAAGACCTTGCGAAAACAGCTGTCTTCGTCCTCTGTGGGTGCGTCAGCTGTTTCTTTTGGCGTCTCTGCCATGCAGCAGTCAGGTGGCACAAAGCCACTGTGCCGGAAGCAGGTGGCGTGTTGGCCCGTCCATGAGCTAAAATGTTTGCAGCACTGAAGAGTGTCAATACCACTTGTTGGGCGAGTTGGTGCTCATGATAATCCATAACAGCGTGATGCCTCATACACAGAAACATGTGCTGCAACACATGCTTCCTGTATTTCTTCTTTAAGTACTGGATTATGCCCTGGTTCATGGGCTGAAGTTGTATTCAGGAGCAGAAAAACGAGGTCTATCCACTCTAGACCCTACAATGAGCACTGCAGTTGTCGATGACCATCAGCACGTTGCGTTTCTTAGTGCCAAAGTGTCGGTCCAGCTCGTGTGTGGTTGTGATCCACCGCAGTACGCTTACTTCAAGCCCTGGGTGGGCCGCCATCCGCACTCGCTTGCTTTTGGTGCTGGACTTCTCGGCGTCGAACCCTCCATGATGTTGGCTTCGTTCTTGACATATGTGGCCAAGGTGGTGCTCTTCACGTCGTTTTGTTCCACCACGTTGTGACATGAAACGTTGTTCTTGAGGGCTTGCAATATCTGCACTTTAGTAGCCAAGTCCTTTGCCTGATATTTTTGTCCGTTGTGCCAGTGTCGTCATCGTGGCAACACACTGAACGCATTGGCGCAGCACGCAATGACGAATACAGGACGACGCCTTATGCCTAATTGATCGCAACCATAGCAGGAGAGCACACGTGCAGCTGAGCACCAGACAAAGACACAACGTGGAAGAGAGCTTGCTGACACTAGCACTAGGAACGCTGATGTGGACAAACATGCTGACGGCGATGAGCACATCAATAGCCTAGACTGCAAATTATTCTTTCAAATGTACACTAGCACTGCTCTTTGCCTGTATTTTTTTTTTCCTTTCTGGCACCACTGCTCTGGCGATAATTTTCGTAGCCTTTGTCCCTCCGCGACAACTCGGGAGGCTGCGATGCTAGGTCGAATTAACCGATGTGTGCAATAATTTGTCCAGATTAGTGACATTTTCACCCCATTTTTTTTCTCACTCCTGCACATATATGTAGGGACCAGGCGGGCAGGACGAATTACAGGGCTTTTACTCTATTGCCTGCTTGGCGCGACTAGAAGAGCACACGGCATCATTGTTTTCATTCAGATGAAACTCAGGCCCCCCCCCCCCTGCTTGTTTGAACTCGCAGACGGATGGTGCTTCCGCAGCTCTCATCATGTCTGAGGAAAAGGCTCTGGCCATGGGATTCAAACCCAAGGCCTACCTTCGCAGTTTCGTCTACGTTGCCCAGGACCCCAAGGACCAACTGCTTCTAGGGTGAGCGCTTGTTGGCATGGATTGGTTATGCTTCTTGGAGGTAAACCATACACAGGGTGTGCTGGATTTTGATGGGATTAGTCTGAGATCATCAAGGTTGAGACCAAGTGCGCCTGCCTCCATGTGTTGTGTGCCAGCAGCAAATAAAGACAACTACAGTGTTCAGCAGTGATGGTAGCGCACCTCTGTACGACGTTGGATATGATAGAAATAATTTTTTTTCAAGGCACAACATTCAAATAGTTGATTAGGAGACCTGTCCATTTGAGGCAAAAAGTATCAGAGGGCGTGCTTGGCGCATCGGTACCTTTTGGGTCATCAGAATAGCTGAGATTTAATAACTGAAACTCGATTTAGCATAGTTCTAGGTAATTTTGTGTTATTTGTTTGGTTTATGGTGTTTAACAATCCAAAGCGACTCAAGCTATGAGGGACACCGTAGTGGAGGGTTGCGGATAATTTCGAACACCGAACACCTGAGGTTCTTTAACGTGCGCTGACATCGCACAGTACACGGGCCCCTAGCATTTCGCCTTTATCAAAATACGACCACCGCGAACCCACGTGTTGTTGTTGGTTAAATCAGGAATTTTATAACTTCAAAGTAGCATTAGGTTCAGTGATAATCTGCAAGGCTGCATTCTTTAGATTGAGAACTTCATCTACTTCAGACACGCATTATGTTGTACTGTCAAGAAAAATCTGAAAATTTGTGTTTGTTTATTTGAACCCCCATTTCACAAAAATAACATAAATGGGTAAAACAAAAAATTTGGAATTCACGCACATCGCACACTTCCACGCTCACGAAATTTCAGCCCTATTCTTGAAAAAATTACATTTATGTCCGCTCATTTATTTTCTTTATCATCCAAAGCTTTTTCTGCAGTGAGAAATCAGCAAGAGCATTCTTCAGAAAAACATTCCACTGCATGAGGGAACAAAGGTTTAACAGCGTCAGATAGCACTTCATAGGAACAGTGTTGAACTTCGCGACGTCCAGCAATCTTTTTTTCTAGGCACTAAATGTCCTTACCATTCCGTAACAGTTTGCTAATGAGCACAGAATTTCTGCAGGCATGGTGCTCGGCTTTTTTGGGGTGAAATTCTTGGGAAAAGGGTCTTGGAGCAAACCGTTGCAGTGCACATGCTTTGCAAGAAAATTTCAAAAGTCGCATGCACAATCCTAAATGCCATGCCGCAGAGCGATATATAATGGGGCGTTTTAACTTCTTACTGTTGCATTCTGAGCTGCACAATTGATGTTTGGAAATGATTTCTACGTATTAGGGTTGTAGAACTGCACAGTTGCCTGCTGCCTATGTACCACATCTGTGCATCACAGTTATGTTTGTTTGTTTTCTCACAATTTTCAGTCATAGCCTTGTTCACTATGGCATTTTTGTGATATGCTGCCTTTTCAGTAGGCTTGAGGTCCTTTTGCTAGTTTGCAGAGTGCTTCTTTTTTTTTCTCCTGAGAGCGAAGGTCATGTGCCATGTCATTACATCAGAGTCTAGAGCTTGTCTCAAAAATTGTTGGTATTGCAGTATTGCGCACTGGCCTTGAGGCAGTTTTTTTTTTTTTTTTGCGCATTTTAGAACATTGTCCACGAAGTTTCAGATGATGATATTCTCCGCAGTTTGCTTGGGCTTCATGTTGTGGTAACCTTTTAATTTTTCAGTCCAGCGTATGCTACACCAGCGGTGCTTGCCAAGGAAGGACTCAACATGTCGGACATTGATGTCTTTGAGTACCATGAAGCCTTTGCAGTGAGTGTCACTAATCATGGCCGCTTGGCCGAATCACCCGGCACTGGCATTAACAGCACTGGTGGTTATCTCCCCTCCCCCACTGACACCTCTAGGGACAGATCCTTGCCAACATGAAGGCCATGGACTCTGACTACTTTGCCAAGACCTACATGGGAAAGCCAGCAAAGGTAAGTGCACGTCAGAGATGAGTTCAAGGTGTTCGTGACACACAGTGACTGCCGTCCTTTCAAGCATAGAATGGATAGGGCAATGTTTCATTTTTTTTTTTTAATGAGACATAAGCGTGCAGTGTCTAAAAAAAAACTTGTTTATAACTAGGCCCATGGCATTTTTTGGATGTCCGTGCATTTTACTGGTGACGTTTCATTTCAGGGCAAGTGAATTTTAAAATGAACACTGGTGTGAATCATGCTCATGCTAATTATCAGAATTTCCAAATCAGCCAGGATTGAATTGACAAGCTTTTACTTTACTGCATTACTGCTGACACACCTGTTCCGAGCGGTGAAATAGACTCGCGGCATTTCTTCTCGCATCTGTCTGTGCCGAGGTGCAATCTACTCACTGGAGATGTATATGTATACCCTTTTGATTTCCAACAAGGTTGGCTGCCCTCCAATGGAGAAGCTGAACCTGTGGGGTGGTTCACTGTCATTGGGCCACCCATTTGGTGCCACTGGAATTCGCCTCGTCACCACCGTGGCTAACCGCCTGATCCACGAGAACAAACAGTGGGGCCTTACCGCAGCATGTGCGGCCGGCGGACATGTGAGCTGGCCGTCTGTTTCTTTACCAGGCTCGCTCATGGGTCAAAGAAATAACTTGACAACTGTTGCGGTGGCTTGAAAAGATGCCACATAAAACATTGAACGTGTCGCTCATCTGCCATGGTCTTTTGCATTAGTTGGGTTGCTTTATGCTACAAGTTTCATGGATTACTGAGTTACAGATTGTGTTGGATGCTGTGCATGTTAATAGGACCAGTATTTTACATCCTCGCTATTTCTTTTAGCTATTTATCAGTACCATTAATATTATCTTCGAACAGTGGCATGCTGCTGGGTGGTGGAGGATGAAAAGAATTAGGATGAAAATAGAATTAAGACGCATAGACTAGTGTTGCAAAGCATATAGGACGATGTGTCTAACTGAAGCGGACATTGTTTTTGAAATGCTTTGTAATTTGCTAATCTCTTCTTTCTGCTTGCAGGGTCATGCCATGATTGTGGAGAGGTACCCAAGCAAATGAGACAAGTGCCTGCAAGAAAACATGTTCCTAAAGAATTTATCCAGCTTCAGTTAGGGTGAACATTTTCAACTTGTGAATAAACTTGTATATATACTGTCATGCTTTGTCATTTGTTGTTGTTTGGAATAAGTCGCTTGTCATTGCACAAAACAAGTGCAGTTTAAGTTAACCTCTACTTTTAATTTATAGATTGGGGTGACAAAGCAACAGATTGCAGCAAAATATTTTTAGAATGAAGTCATTGATTGTGCTACCTTAAGAATACACTGTTCAGTTCTTGAAGATACTTAGGTAGTTGTCCGGCTTAATATTGCACGGTCATTCCTAATAGGCCCTAATTCATTAAGAAGGGACACGGTTGAGAGGAAATTTACTGTGCCACAGGTCGGGGCTGCTGACTGCAATAAACTGTTTTGACCAGCAAATGAGCTGATTTTTATTTGCATTATTGTGCAGTGTTGATCACGTGCTGGTAATGATCGCACTGAATACGGCGCAGCTTTGGTTGTACAAACGACGGTCGCAACATTCCGTTTATTTTTTTTTTTTTTAGAACTAACACGAGGCAAACTGACCGCCGTGTGGCTACAGCAATAAGCTGGGACAAACTGGGAGTGGCTGTAGCACTGTGTCGGAATACGGAGCTCTCTCTGATCATTGGGCAAAGCGCGGCCATATTGGGCTGCTTCTAAGTGCTATGCGTCGTTCTCGTTCGTCTTCACGGACACTAACCAGCGTTGAGAAACATTTGTTGTTGTTGTTGTTATATTTCCACATCCCTGAATCGGTGGCACGCCAAGTGTTGCCTGTGGACATATTTGGAAACCGCTAACCTCAGCTGCCCCTGCTCTGAATGCGAGGCGGCGAAGCCGAAGCCACGGAGGCTCTGCTGTAGGCGCGCGCATGTTCAAGTTTAGCTATTGGACAGCTACAGCAAATCCGTTTGAAGCCTCCGGATCTGCCGCGCGTCATCATGCTTAAAACAGGTAAGTAGGCGGCAGTCTAATTTATTTTGAATGAATCGTGATGACGCGCCGTAACCGTGCTTCGGAGGCTTTGATCAGCCATGCGGCGTGTGCGAGTTTGTGCTCTACGGTAGTCAGTTTTTGGGCTCGGGAAGTCAGCGGGAGCTAAAAGCGCTCACAATTTTCGCATAACAACGTTCTTAGTTTAAACGCAGTAAAATGCACCGCGCGTTGCATCGCCGTGAAAGCTGTGGGGGAGAAAACAAAACCAGGGTCGCCTTTCAGCCGGAAGCTGCCGTTCTCATGACCGGAAAGCAATCCCTTGGCAGTGTCAGTTAAGCGGCTGAGCCAGCTCTCAAGGGGACGCCGTATCAGTTAGCTGCCGAACAACCAAACAACGGCTGTGCGAGCGGGCGCTGGCATGCAAACATGGAGGCAGTGAAAGTGAAGGTGCGAAAAAAAGGGCGTGCTGAGCCTGCCGTGCCTTGTGATCCATGCAAGCCTGCAGCAAGTGAAGCTGGCGGAAGCCCTGCTGAGAGCGAAGACGTTGAGAAGAGTGCACCCGTTCAGCCCGCGGCCATTGGCGATAGCGCGAGTGAGTCACTTCGGCGTGCTCCCGTGCCTGCGCCAGCGTATTCAGATGTGCCGCCGTGCGAACCGAGCAGTGGCAACCGCTGGGAAGAAGCGAATACCTCGCGGGATGCGATCTCTGCCCCAGTCGCACCTGAACTACCGAGTGCCCCTGTGGATACGAGCGGTGAACCAAACGGTGACAACTACCCGAACGCGATCAGTTTGTCGCTGGCAGGAGTGGTTTGTGCTCCGGAATTTCCAACGGCTCCTGTAGAGGTGACCGGTGATCCTAAAGGTGACAGCCATTCGACAGAAATCAAAACTACGCGGCTGCAGGAAACATTCCCTGCAGTTTCCCTTCATGTAGTGCCGACTGCTCCGGCAGACCTGTATGCTGGCGAAGATGCGTACATTTTTCCG
The DNA here is from genome assembly GCF_052857255.1 of Amblyomma americanum. NCBI lineage: Eukaryota > Metazoa > Arthropoda > Arachnida > Ixodida > Ixodidae > Amblyomma > Amblyomma americanum. Next base: position 16,278,367 of record NC_135506.1, on the reverse strand, counting down.
AGCTGTCCGGAATACCCCGCGGCAACACCGCATTCACAAGCTGCGACCTTCGGAGTATCTTCCGCGGTTACACTATGCGGTTTTGATGTGCTGAGTCGAAGCAAGGATGTCAGCAGGCTGCATTCAGAAATTTTAAGTGTACTCGACAACCGAACGTTGGTGCGGCCATTGACGGAAGACCAAGCACTTGGGCTGTATGAGAACGCCTGGCTGAAGCAGAGAGGATCCATGATAACCGAATTTGTCAGCCTTAATGATGAGAGGAACCTGAAGCATCACACCCTATATGTCTTGCTAGCGAGCTACTTACGATCCAGAGAGCTGCTTACTGAAACAACAGGTGCATTGAACAGCTTGCAAAAACAGATTGCACAACAGGAAGCTGGCACATGGGACCTTGTGTCAGCCTCTGTTACAGGGCAGGCAAGTTGTACGGACAACAGGCAGGTCACTGGAACGCATCATTTCGAGAAAGCACAGTACAATGGTCGCATGGCATCGCTCATGGCCTCATCTTGTGAGAAACTGCTCAGGCTGCTAAGGGAGAAACATGTGGTGCACATGCACAATGTCAGCACCCTTCGAATCCAAATTGATTACTACTTCCAACTGGTCCTGAGTAGAGGCCCATTCAGGCACCTCCAAAGCAATTCGCCTGTCAGCTTTCAGACAAAGCCGGAATTGGGCGACCGTGTTTCCGAGCTAAAGTCATGCATCAGCGTCCTTTTTTCTTTCCTGCGAAAAAGAGTGAAGGATGAGGTTTTTTTGAATGAAGTGCGGTCATGGGTGTGCAAGTTGTCCAGCCTGCTGCTACGTGTAGCGTCCCTGGCTGATCACTTCTTCCTGCTGAATCATGTGCTATGGTGTCCACCAGGGTTTCACAAATGGGCCATTGGCCTGGTTCAGATGCCCAGTCCTCCACTGCACCGTCACCTCGAAATTGGCCTGAGATGTTACCATGTGGACTATACCCTGGCAGCCTTAGCTACAATTCTGTCACCAGTTCAACATCTTCAGAACACCTCTGTGACAACCACTCGCCAGGTACTGTGCAAAGAGCTGAACTGTGAAGATGACATTGTAGCCTTAATGAACCAGGTACCTTTTTCTGGTATCTGGAATCATTTATTTGAGTTGTCAGAAAATTCAGATGCAAAAGGTATGCCCAAACTAGATGTTCTCAAGGTAATAGCATTGGCATCGCATCTGGTAGCCATCCTTGGCACTGGGCTTAAAACATATAGCAGTCGCTCATACAAGCAGCTAACCAAGACAATCAGCTTCCTGATTCATCACACAGTTCACTGTGTGTCAAACCACTGGTCTGCATTCCAGCTGGCACATAGTAGAAGCGACACTGCCATTCTAACACGCCTCCAGTTGGAGTACGATCACTTTTTTCTGCGAGCAGTCAACACCATTTTTTCCTCTGAGGACTCTGGAGCATGGCAGTTCATGGCTGACCTTCCGTTTGATTCCGTGTCTGTAGCTATGCGGTGGCAATTAATTTGGGCGCTCCACAACAGCTACCAAAAAAGGGAGCAACAAGTTCATTTGCCTCCCTCTGACATTTGCAAGGAGTTGCTCTGCGCAAGCCATAGGCTCTCTTTTGAAGAAGTGCTGAGCAGGGCAACGCAGTCAGACGTCTTATTTTTGTTGACCGCCCTTGCCAACATGGCAGATGGAGTTGCTCTCACCCATGTCATTGCCCTTGAAATCTTTGAGGTCACATATCTGAATCAGAACTTCAGAGAAGTGCTTGCCAAAGAGGGAAGAAATCTGCTGTCGTCCCTTGCACAGAAGCAGCCATGCATTGTGTCAGTTCTCTTGGACGCCATTCAAGACAACATGATGGCATTGGATACAATGTCTTGCCACTTGATGCAGGTGATGCCACTGCAGCTGTGGCAGCCCGACAAAGAAGATCTGGACGTTATAGCCCACTTCCTGCTCTACTACCCCCTAGACTCGCCTCAGAGCTTTTTGGCTCGGCTTCTGATCGACCGCCTCAATTATGGCATCACTGAGCAGGGCCAGCTCTTCCTGGAACGCAGCCTTCACCAATTTCTGGGTATACTGCTGCTTGAGGCCTACGAAAAGCTGTGCACTGGCTATGTCGACAAGCAAGCACGTTACCTGTATCATGTAGCCACAGGTACTTACAAGTCGGTGACGCCTGCGGAGTTTGTTGCCTGGCTTTGGAACATCCTGTTTAAGTTGAGGCTGCATGCTTTCGACACTAACCATCAAGCTCAACTGAGCCTTGTCGTTGATGAGAACCCACTTTGGGGCATTGCACCGAATCTTCAGGACTATGAGTGGCTCCAGTCAATCTGTAAAGCTAGTGAGACCGTTCCATATGCTGCCTTCTTGTCGCTTTCCATTGGGAGGGCAGGCCACTACCGAGAGGAGTTTCTCGTCGCTGGCTTCAAGTCGATCTCAACCCTAGTCCTTAACAAGCAGTACGCTGCAGCTATAAAGTGTGTGAGCAATATTCTGCCACTTTTCTACATGCGACAGGAGATGCTCGTGACCAACCAGCAGTTTCTGACAGACCTTCAGCAGATCGTTCTTGCAGACAGCAGCTCCCAGACATCTACGCGGCTCGTTGACTTGGAGTCTGGGCGCTGTGTGCTCAGACTGCTTGCTGCTACAATGGCTAGACATGTTCAGCAAGCCAAGTGCTGGGGCTTTCCGTCACTGCCTATCAGACTTTGGGTCTCATTGCTTTTCAGTCTTCCAGGTGTTCCTATGCTGAAGGCAGCACACAAAGCTAAGGGCCAGACTGGTGTCATGTACCTTGTTGACACCTTGGTACAGCTGGCGCACTTTGAGGGAGACTGCCTCGAAAGTGTGCTTGTGCTCCTGTCTGAACTACTTGCCAGCGTAAGCATTCCAGCAGGACCACAGTCCATGAAGACCTGGCCAGCAATGGTGCCTTTTCGCTCCGAACCGGCGTTTCCATGGTTTGCCTTGGCAGGCATGATCGCTGAAGCTCGGCTGCCCACTGTGACCACTGCTTGGAATGCTGCACTCGTTGCTGTAACACGGTCAACACGGTGCACGGCTGAAGTCAAGAAAGCTATGCAAGCTCCCTTAGACGTTCTTTTGCTGTACCGCTGGGCTCACCAAGCTGTGCTCACCGATGCCGGCCACCCAGCCCTGATTCTCATATGGCAGCAGTTTTTCTCTCAATATCTGCAACTGTGCCCCGATGGCATCAGTGCAGGCCCACGCTTATTTGAGGGTGGCGGCTATTCGTCTTTGCTTAAAAAGTTGAAGCAGCGTCTGGTAGAACTGGAGAAGTATTTCTCTCTGCTGTGTTCACGTACAGAAGTGAAAGGAGCAGCAAAAGTTTTGCATGAAAGGCTGCTCACAAGATATCGCAGCTTTAGACTATGGTTGGAAGAGAGCCACCACCTCCTGAACAGTAGCAGGGACATCAGCACTTTGCCATCGCGGTACTGTCCCAACGAATTTTGTGCCACTGTTCAAGGCACTGGGCAGCTCTGGCATGACCTTGTGCCCGTGGAGACTTGGAAGTATGAACTGAAAGACTTGGAACTGCTTGAGGGGTTACCTGCTTCCCACCAATGCAAGAGCCAGCACCAGAGCTCGGAAAAAAGTTCTGAAAAGCATTTGGTATCTCGGTTCAAGACATATGAAAATCCCGCAACAGCACCCAGGGTGCCCACCATGAATCCTGTCATTCCACCCCTACCAGTGATTGCATCGGAAGTGCGGACTCTGGTTTTATCCCAGCTGCATAAGTTGCAGGACCAAGCGAGTACGGTTACTGGCCAGTTGCAAAGGCTGGCAGTCCTAGACAGTGAATGTCGAGAGAAGTTGCTGCCCATGCTCTACAAGAATGTTCCAGCATCTGTGAGCCAGACTCTCTACTGTGGCAGCGAATGCAAAGGTGCAGTTCGCTTGAAACTGCATTTCTTTGAGGCTCACCAGGATCCAAACGTCCTGCGGAAGATCAAGCAAAACCGGACAGAGTGGCTTGCCACTGTGACAGAGCCACCTTATGCCAGCTGCTGTGCCTTTGTTCACCTGGAGGCATGCCTCACCCATTTGGTGCAGAGACACCGCCAGGCGTCACCCACTGATAAGGTTGCACTGCAGGCTCTTGGGGCTGAGGTGTTCTTCGACCTGGTTCAAGCATTGTACAAAGGAATGGCAGACTATGCTCCCACACGACAGTTTCTGACCTTGTGCTTGGACATGGTGGGCGAAGAGTTTGTGTCCAACAGGGCCAACCAATGCTTGCCCGTGCTGCGAGCAATGCTCAGAGACCCAAGTGCTGTGGGCCATTTGGCTCCCTTCTTCACTCCTGCGGCTGCGGATGACGATCAGTACTCAGTAATGTACCAGGCCGTCAGTTCCCGCATTGTCCCAAACCTCTACGCCGTTGTCTTTGTGTTGCTATCCAAGTTTGCCCTGCCGAGTTGGCTGAAAAGCCGTGCACGAAGTCAAGTCGTACGAAAGGAGCTGCTCAAGGCCACAGGGGAAGCGCTGTACAAGTGTGGCTTTCACCCAGTGGAACCTTTGCTGCCTCTGGTCGAGCTACTCCATTCTCATTTGCACAGTCTGGTGCTGTTCAACTTTCCTCAGCACTATGCATTTACGCTTGACATCATACTGAGGGGCTCATCGTCCTGCTCAATACCTGTAGCCACTTGGAGCATCTTTCTGCAAGCGCTGGGTTACCGCATGCCTGCAAATGCAGCACAGGCGCACGACGAAGAGTATGCAAAGCACCAGCACATCTTGTCACCAGACGAAGTGGCAGGAACTTTGAATGCTGTGACAGTTCAGTTCACGACACTGCGAACAACCAACACTTCTGTGGCTACAGATGGCCTCTATGGCAGACTGAGACCGTACATGCATGTGCTGTCTCGTTTCTTCAGCCTCGTCATACACTGCTACCTTTGGGAGAAGGTTAAGTCTCCTAAGGATGACCTACAAGAAGCTGCCAAGAGTGTACTGCACCTCTACGGGCCTTGGCTAGAATTAGCTGAAGGCAAAAGCACGTGTGTACCATGGATGCCGGAAAATGCTGGTGAAGTTTCCCTGATGGCAGATTCTCTCGTTGGTGCAATAGCCTTCTTCCACCGTTGCTGCCATGGTGTGTGGAATGTTAATGTCATGTCTCTCGTGTGGCAGCACTATTTCGTCAAGTACGTGTGGACTAGTCCACCGCAGTACATTGCAGACTCCATTCAAGCTGCTCTGGTCAGGCTGCCATGGTTGCAATTTTCACCCACCCCAGAAGATCTGAGGCTGGCCTGCAAACTTTTGGTGGAAAAGTATTCTGGCCACTTGTCTTTCTTGGTGCAAGTCTTTGTGAAAGTGCCGTGGCAGGTGTGCCTACTCAGTGCTCGGCAGCTTCCTCCCGATCTTTGTGTAGACTATTACTCGTCCTTTGCCGAACTCGTTCTGGGTCTTACATGGCGCCCAGACATGGCCATGTTTGTATCAACTGCCCTCAAGCCCCTTTGTAAGCTTGACTGGGGCGTGCTTCCTGTGGAACTCGTCTGGCGCCTTCAGAAGGTGTTCGCCAGCAGCTGTGACGTCCACCAGCTGCTTAAACAAAATGCCGGAATCGATGGGACAGCTCTCGAGTTTGTGGTTGCCCTCTCTTGCATGCTGCCGGGCCAGACTGGGGACCCCCACAAGCAGCACACATTTGTCAGCATGCTCGTAGGGTTGTACAGCTCGGCTCTTGACGTGGCCGACACTAAGGACGTTGCTCGACTGCTGCCCCAGTTGCTGGATCGTTGCCAGTCAGTGCAGGGCCCCGTGGCTCTCCTGGGCTGTGCCTTGTCTGTCCTCGACAGCTGTCACGATGACAGCCCCCAAGCGCAGGCGTTGCTAGAAGGTCTCCTGTCCTGGCTCAACGCACGGCCTGGGCACCCCATCCTGCTGACAGTGCTGGCAGCAGCATGCATCAATGTGGCTTCGATGCCACATCTCGTGCGTATGACTGAAGCCTGCCTCACGGCGTTCCTGCAAGAGTCCACTGCAGATGATGGCGGCTGGCACCAGGCGGCTGCTGTGTTTAGGGTTCCAGAGTTGACACTAGCAGAGTTCCAGGAGCAGTGTGCCTGCCAAGCAGGGCACTTGACGGAGCTGTGCTATGTGCTCCACTGTCTGCCCCAGTGCCGCTGCCCCGAAGACGAGCGTGGCATGCTGGACCAGTTATTCAAGTGGGTGTCCCGGGGTTGTGCCCCTGGCTGTGCCAGCGGGGAGAACGAACCCAAACTCCTGCTGCTCTGGGCCAAGCTGCTGGTCTTGGGCCAGCGCCAGCTTGAGTTTGGCAGCTGTCCGCAAGTGGTCTGCCAGCTTTTGGCCGAGTTCTGCTCGATGCTGGCTGCTTTGGGTGAAGACCGTGAGACTGGTGGCCTGCTTGGAGCACTGGGCATGGGACGCCGGTCGCCGTCATCTCCTGGTTTCCGAGTCTGCTGCCGTGCGGTGTCTGCATTTGTGGCAGCTCGAATTGGTGAGGACAATGTAGCACTGGCAAGCCAGACGCTCACGCGGCTCCAAGCCGTGCAGGTCAACAAGGCCTACTCATCCCTGTGGCAGGAGGTGAAAGAGGCCCTAGGCATTGTGCAAGACAGTACTCTTACACTTAGGGACAGCCTGCGTTTAATTCTTAAACTAGCTGATTTTCTGTACCGTGACAAGGCCTATATACGAATTCTTAACCATTGGCAACTTGTAGCAATGCCTACAAGCATTGGCCCGAGTCACATGACAAACTGAGCTGTATTTGTTTGCTCTGTACAGTGCGGGGCTATGTCACACCTTTGTTACAAGTTTGTTTTGCAGTAACTGCCAACTCTTTACTTGCATCTAAATGAGATGTGTGTGTTCACTGAGATTTTATTTTGTGAAGCTTGGTGTAATCTTTATATACTCTTATTCTTTTACCTATGACATACGTTTAAACTTTATTTCTAAAAACGGTGCACAAGTGCACTGAAAGTGAAATTTTTACCCAGTATTGATCGTGCTGCCTTCTCTTTGCTAAAGCACTGAACAAGCTCTTCCAGAGTGCCTTGTTTTGCACACAAGACATGCGTGTGCTTGATGGCCAAGCTACTGATGCTTCGCTGTAGTTACATGACAAATTGAACTAAGTTGTCTGTACAATGCAGAGTAGCGGAACACATTTAACACAAAATCTGTTTGTGGTAGCTGCCTATTTTTTACATGTTTTTAGATGTGAGGTGTATGTTCACCGAGATTTTATTTTGCTATGCCTCAGTGCTGCTCGTTTTATACTCCTTCTTTCATCTTGACCTATGACAGAGATTGAAACCTTATTCTGCTGTTCACAAGCGGGGTCAAAGTGTGATCATTACCCAGATTGAATCACCATGCCTTCCCTGCAGTGAACGAGCTCTTACACAGAGTGCCTTATTTTGCACACAAGACATGCGTGTGCTTGATGACCAAGTTGATACTCAAGAGAGCAGTAAGCTTTTTTACAAACGACTTAACCCTTCCGTGTAGCTGTCTTACATTCGCTTGGCTGAAGTAATGGATGAAAAAATGCATAGCCGTAATGTTGTATCTCTGTTGTGTTGTTTTTGTTTTGGCATGGGCTTCTTGAGCGTTGTAAGCATAGCCAGAGCTCTGCTGAGTTATATCTAAGATGTGTTCTTCCTTGATGCAGCTGGAATCTGCACTGAGGAAGACAGGGTTCGCCAAGAGCAGCAAAAGCACTCTTGGAGACAAAGAAGCTCGTGCTGTGTCCTTTCAGTGTTCATGTGCTTTTGGATCAAGCATATTTGTGTCTAACCTTCACCACAACCATAACTGTAACTTAGTGGCATTGCTAGTCTCATTTGCTAATCGAAAACAGCTCTAGTCTTCTGTTGCTACTGCCTGGTTGTGCACACTACATTTGAGAAAGCCTTTTGAAACTTGTTCTAAAGGCTTAGACGTCATATGCATGCTTAGGCGTGATTTTTGAGAGAGGCCTTATCAGACCTACTGTTGCTGTAGTGGAGTTGTGTGAGGTAAATTATGAAGGACAGTCCACTCATGTTTCTGTTGCCTTTCGAAATGATCACGCATCAAGTAAGCATTCTGACAGGTTAGGCTTGCTTCTAGAGTGAAGTCAGCTCATGTTTGCTTTCTTGACCTGTTGGCCATTGTGTATTCCGGTTCTTTAAACCTTCAGATTTCAAAAATAAAGGTGCTTGTTCACTAGTGTGGCAGGGCTACTGCAGGCAGTGCTTTGCCCACACACATTAGAATAGCATGGTTAAAGTGCATCCATATATATACATCCATGAATGCACGCCTGTGTGATAGGCGAAGTTGTTCTTTTGGAAAAATAAACTCTGTTTTAAGCATTCCAATTGGAATGGTGCTGTTCTCACGCGAATCCTTGTTTAAGGATATTGCGAGTTAGCAGGGGCACATAAAAAACTGTTATGCAGATTTTCAATGTTAGTACTGATACGGGGCTTGCAGACACAGGACTTTAAAAGTGATGCTGCTAACACTGCTTGTAAGGCAACATAGTTGCAGCCGATGAGCAAAATTAATGTGTTAGACACTGTCACTTTTTTTTGCATGTAGGTGCACTACGTATCATTGTTATACGTGCTTACTTAACTTGGTAGAGGTAGAATGAATATGAGAGGGAATGCCATATTACCACGCCACCAACAGTTGCTGCCCAGATATTAGCATTAGGCATATTTCTATGGCAGCAGATGTATAAGGAGCTCTCTTTAGAGCAAACAGCATTTCTGTCTGGTGTGTAATATATCTTCGCTGGAAGTTCTGCTCTATGGCCCCACCTAAAGACGTCCTTGAGGAACAGGGAGTGCTGGGTACACTTTTTAGGGCAAAAAGTTTTTTTTTTTTTGGATGTGCAAGCAGTTTTCTCATAGCTGAACAATCGCAGTATTAGTTTTTCAAGTTCAGAAGTAAAAAGCAGGTTGTTGACTGTGAACTACAGTGTGAAGTGAACTAAGAAAATGTGTTCACAGGGTATCGAATAAATTATTGACAAAGAGGAAGGGTTGGGAAATTCCTACCTATACTATTATTTGATCCCGATATTGACTGTTTATTATTTTGTAGACATTGACATGCCATTAATATTTCTTTAGACTGGTATTTCATACCCACTCCTTCTATGTTCTGTGAGAGAGCAGTACTAATTGTAAATAAATGAAATTAATAAGAAGGCCACTGCTAGGCCACACAGGTGAATGATAGTTTATATTGCCTTGCAGTGTATTAAGAAAGTACCAAAATGCAGTCAGTGAGATAGCCAGAGGTGAAAAATAAATCACATGTGCAGTTTCGTTGCTATTTGTGCATGCAGTTTCCCACAGCAGAGCCTTTTTGCGATTACAGGAATGGAGGAATCTGTGAAGACTTCATAGTATTGAGCCTCTGCCCACTCGTTTCTCTCTTCGGGGTATCATGAGAATTGCTGCCCACAATATATTAACCTTTTGAACATTGTTGCATCAAGAAAAAAAGCAGTGCCTGTCCTCTAGTCAGAACTAATTCGTGGAATGGTTAAAAGGCGAGCTTCATTTCAGAATCACCTCACAGTGACATTTGGAAATCTCGGTGCCTTTTTAGCATGCACTTTTCTTTGCATGTCAGCATCATTAGCTCTCCTGAACATGTGCTGGGGTATTAGGACCATATGGCTTGTTTATTAAAATGCTGGTTTTGAAATTAAGTTGGCTGTGGTCCAATTCTCAACTTTGCCAGTGCTGCATGCATGCTTTATTTTGTTGTGTTGTAATTTTTCAGTGTCCCTATTATGCACAAACCAAAGAAAAAAAAAGGTGAGGGAGTGCCTGCCTTAGCACATAGCTATCACATGCATAAACCAATCAAAATGACTGAACAGGGGTAACAATTGTACCGAAAACGTAATTGGAAGGTGTTTTTTGTACATATAATGCTTGATACTACTGATATGACTAAGGACTAAGCTGTGTTAGCATGAAGGAAGCCAGTGGGACTCTGCAATGACCTTGAGGCCTTGTCAGACTTTGGAGAGAGACACCATCTGCTCCCAAGCAGATACTATTTTAGGGGCTATACAAATCCTAACTCCGACTTTTCAGCCTTGAAACCAGGGCAGTGAAGGACCGGGCTTCCCTTCCTCTGAGTGATGACTGTAGCAGGCTATGTGAGAATGTGCTGAAACCTCAAGTCTGTGCAAATGCTAGTGCGTGGTCACCTGATTGACTCCCCATTTTTAGTTTAAAACACGTTATAAAAAAACATGTTTGGTTTGCAGTGGTGGAACTGCTGTGCCAGTTCTGCCAAACGGTGCGAAATGACAAATTCTGCTATACGCTGCTACAAAATTGAGTTTTTGCTGACATTTGCGCTGTGTCTACGCAAAAATAAAGGTGAGGGAGAGAATGAAATTAAAACGGAATGTTAATTGCTGTCTGGCTCATGTGACCTGCCCGGGATATTGTTGTGTAAGCTGCTAGTGTAAATGGATACATCACATATACAGGTTCGTTGTTAAATCTTGGAAGCCAAATTGCATGACCTGACATATTGGGGGAAACTCCAAAGTCTTCGAAACTCGGTTGCCGCTGCCGGATTCTATAATTAATATATGCTGTGTGTTGGTGGTACACGCCACATGAGAGGCCCGTGCTTTCAAAGGTTGGCTGCATACGTAAATGGACTTTCAAATAAGATACGAATGGAATGTAGGTGTATGCGAATATTCGAAATTTAGAATATGTTGTTAAAAGCAGTCTCCCAGGGCTGGTCACCAGTACGTGAAAAAGCGCGCTCGCTGTAAGTACTCCTAGCTCCTAGGCCATGCACAAAAATGCGTCGGTGACCATAAGCATGGTTGCTACGCACTCGCTGACTGAAAAACGAAGTGCAGCACCGCGTCGTGTCACGACACATTGTAAAGTTACGAAGTTCAATTAATGATTAGTCGCAAGAGGTTCCTCGTGAACAGCAACCTGGGTCGCACGAGTCCCACCGTGGTGGCAGCACCTGTCATCGCAGGGCAGTGGCGCATCGCTTAACCGCTGCACCACTCCAGGGATCTTTGAATGTAATGTAGAGAATGACCAATTCTGCATATATGTGCCATTGGTCCATTAACGCTATCGCGTCATACTGTTAAGGCAGAGCTTAAGGGTCCCCACCAATTTTAGCGGCTGTCTGGAGACCGCACTTGAGGAGCTAAGTGAACGAACAGAGCTTTGACTTTTGTCTCCACAACTGTGGTCTCCAGCCGGCATCTAATAATTAGAGGGCTATATCGACCTCATTTACAGTGCACGCGCGGTCCAGAGACTTTTGTCTCCGACTGTATGTTCTGCTGTACTCAAGAACATTGAGCACTGCAACTGGTAACAGCCCTGCGTTTTGTGTGTGTGACCAATACCCTACAGCATTTATAGTTTCAATTGTCCCATAAACGCCCTTCATTTGTTTAGAGTTTATGCCATATTTCAACCAAGAAAATAAAAATCTGTCTACACTTTTCACGAGGAACTGTGAAAGGCGCTCACCATGCACGACAACTCTTTGTTGTAAAATCACATATTTTCATCAAGCTCTTTGATATTTCATGCTTCTTGCACATTTTCTATGCTTATTTGGCAACAGTTTTCCAGATGATTGTCAGTTTTTTCAACCTTCATCTAGCTAGGTTTTAACAGCGACGGAAATGATGTCTTTCTTTGCTACTGTGTTTGTGCTTAGAGGTCAACATTGCTTTCTGGCCGGAAGGTACAGTAACGCAAATTTTCTTGTAACATCTGAGGAGGACCCCTCCCTTACCGGTATTGCATCCTGGGTGGCATATATTCATTCTTCTTCCACACCTCCTTTATCCCTTCCCTTACGGAGTGGTTCTAGTATCCACCGAAATATGCGAGACAGTTATTGCATCATTTCTTTTCCTCAAAAACCAATCTTCATTTTTTTTTTTTTTTCAATTCGGTGTGTGAGTTAGCCTTTTTGCGGAAGGTACTGGGTTCGAGCCCCTGTGCAGGAACCCGGCCGGTCGGTGTGCGCAGACATCACCCAGCCGGGTATTCCCGATCTAAGCACTTGCAAGTACAGTGCCAGCCAACCTATACGACCAAGTACACCGCGATGTGGTCGGAAACTCTCCTTCTTGTCGGGGCGCATCCTAGGGCATCAGGATATTTGTGATGGGTTGACATGAAGCGCGGGGGGGGTTTGCAGTGGAATTTTATGTAGTCATCGCACCTATTTGTCTCTTTCTGCTCATAAAGATAAAATAAATAAACTTAGGTGATCCTCGAAGGATGGTTTGAATGCATTATTAGCAGCCAAACGTTCGTTGTATGCGAGGTAGTACACTTCGGTTCGCTATGCCCGAGGTCAACGCACTAGGTTCTCTACATCCTAGGTGCAAGCGTGAAAGTTCGTTATATACGAGGTAGCATATTAGGCTTGTTATATGCAAGGTGACACACAAAAGTTCGTCATATGCAGCGTGGTGTACTCTTAAATTCGGTATATCCAAGATTAGCACACTAATATTTGTTATATCCGAGGTGGCATATACTAAGGTTAGTTGTATCTGAAAGTTAACACATGGAGGGCCGTTCTATACGAGGTGGAATACCAAGATTTGTTGTATCCTAGGCAACATACTAAATTCCTATAGGCAGTATACTAAGTTCGTCCGTAGCACCTTGGGCAAGTTAATTGCCACCTGCCCACCGTGGTACTGCCACTGTCTACTGGCAGATGGCGCTCGAAACTTCCGCTTGCAGTGATTAACACGCATTAATAAAATGCACAATATCCAATGGCAGGAGGTTTAGCTACTTGCTTACTAGCAAAGGAGCTTTATAAATCCGGGCTGCCTTATCACCAAACGCCCCCTTCGTCGAGTCTGAAAGAAGCGCTCCCCAAACAGCAAAGGTAATCAGCCAAATATTGCAAATGGATAGTTTCACTCTGGTCCTTTCTAGGACTGGTTTTTGCCAATACGTTACCAATATTGGAACGATAACCTGTGCTGCTTGGGTCGACCCATTTTTGGTTTGGAGCTATGGCAAATTTTTGGAATGGTGGCCGTCGCCCCTCGCCGCCACTATAAGCACAGTCACTGGGCCCAGCGTTTCGCCTGGTGGTTCGGCTTGTGAACGCCGAAGCAGGATGCTTTTCCACAGAGCCATGAAGGGATATATATTCCAAAGACAGTCGCACCAGCACCACAATGTATAGTCACCTCGGTCTATTTGAGCCAGCTGCAGTGTGGAAGGTTGTATGGACAACGTGCTTGGACAAGGTGGTTCAGCGACCTCTTGATGCATTACAACATGGTCCAGCGTGCGACAGATGCACGCCACCCACAGGATTAGAGATGGTCATGTTAGCGTGGTCCCCGAGAACTTCGCGGGAGGGGATCCAGGTCCGCAGCCGCGGATCTGAAAGCGCCAGGTTGAAGGGCCCTTCCACAGTCGACTGCCACGCTTGGATCCAAGAGTGCTGCTCGTGCATGGATTATATCGACTGTGTGTAATAGTCTCTATTAAGTTAAGGGCAATGCTGTGTATAGGGGGTCGCTACGATGACACCACATTGGTGGACGCCTCGCACGTCCAGCTATGTGGGTCAGAGTAAGGAGAATAGGCAAGCGCACAACGGCCTTTCCAAGTGTTCCATGGAATCCGGAGTGGCAGGTACTGTGGCTTGAGTGCATGACCCTGCATGAGTACATGACGCACGTTGGCCGGGCACAGGGCCAAGGCGAAGATGTGACATTCTTCGGTTTCGGAAGGACTGAGGGAAGTGATCAGGGTATGGAAAGAGAGGCCCGCTGGAATCCCGTGTGCATGGCTAGAAGCAATTTTTTGGGGCCATTGCAATTAAAAGACCTCACAGTTTTTCAAAACTTTTGCTGCGCAGCATACTACACATTTAAGCTCGCAGGTGGCAGCAGTTAGCAGCGCTCTCTAGCTCTGCTAACTGCTGACACGCAGCCGTGCAAATTGCTGTAGTAGCCGTCTTTCCCTGTTTGAGAGAATCACAGAGTATGAGCATGAAATGCTTTTAGCCCCCATTGTTGGCACACCAAGGTTAGCGTATACCGTCTATCGTGGAACATGTCATATATTCTCGCTAATGGAGTTTCTCGACTCTATAGTACGATTTTTTTTTTTCATCCTTCTCGGACCGGATTCTGCGGGCATGTCCGCAGGTGCCTATCCGGCAAAACAGTTCTTTTCGTGCATGACTTCCATGCGAATCTTACTTCTGACCTTCAAAGTGACGCAGTTTTCCTGGACGAGTCTTTTAAAAAATACTTCACAAATGCTTGCTACTAAAACTTTCTTGGTTAAACTTAAATTCTAACGTAGTGGAGGGGATAATTATTTTCTGGCTAACCGTCCCTGGTTCGTTTCCATTAATAATCAAGCCTTAATTCAGTTCTCTTTCAGTAATATCAGGCCTCCCACCAAGGTCAGGCCCCTTCTAGTATTATTAATGTATAAAAAAAACTTACCCACGCCTGTCTTCTGTAGCATCCGTATGTTTGCCAATGACTGTGTTATTTATCGCACAGTTACTAACCCCTCCGATCAGCTAGCTCTCTAGAATTACTTAATTTGTATACAGTACTGGTATAACCAATATATATGACGCATGGACCGAAAGCCTGATAAATGCACACTCAAGTCATTTAACCGTAAATGTAACTACTCTGTTTCCTTACATTATCTAAGATCTCGCACGACACGGTAGAATTAACCCAATCATACAATTATCTGGGTGTGCTTTGTGCAGTGACCTAACCTGGAACGCGCATATGTCACTAACCTCATACTATCCGCTAACAGAAGCCTACGATTCCTCAAACATCCACGCGCCACCAGAACCTAAAATTGTTTGCGTACATGCATATAATCATGCAGCGTAAGCATATCATATTTAAAAGCAGAGTCCGCAGCCTACCAAGCCTGTCTTGTCGCTGTCGACTGTCAGTATGTGTTTATTTCATGTTTTTTTTTTTTGCAAAGTTCACTTCATCATTCGCTCTACATTAGCCTTCTGGCAAGCATCTCACAGCGCACATGGTTGGTCACCCCTTCAAGTTGCCCGCTCACGTGCGCGCAATACATCGTTTACCACATCATTCCTTCTACTTCCAGTCTTGCACTGGAACGGCCTTCCACACGATGTCGCCGCAATCATCTGCCCATCCGTGTTTTTGCACTGTAAAGCACCTGCATATATGCATACTTAATTTGTTTTACTTATGTTTCCCACCCCTTATGTATAATGTGCGCAATAAAGTGAAGTGAAAAGGTGTATATGTTTTCATTACGCCTCTATCGAAGTCCTAGCCTCGGCATCTGAATTTCTGTTATCAGTGCATTCGAAAGCTTCAATGCAGAAGAGAACGTACGGAATAGCTACACACGCTGTTCTCAAAGTAAACCAATTCCGGCTCGCGTGCATGTGCATATAGAAGCCAACAGTTCACTAAACAAAGGCAAGCGCACTGGAGTATTATTTTTTATTTGGAGAAGCCATACGAAAGTCGGAAAAACGAAGTAGAGAACAACGTGCCGACGCTGCGACTCGCACTCCTGACCCCCAATGCTGCGTGCGATCGTGACCATCGTGACAGTACTCAGCTTCAAACAAACATCTATCGCTACAGTTGTGCTCCACTGTACCGCAGTTGTTGCAAATACACTCTGGTTTTCTTTACCCATAACTGATTACATTTATCTCGTCAGAAAAGGCAAAATGCAGATGACCCGTGCAAGGTGCCTACTTTGAAGAGTTTGAATCACGCGGTCAAGAAGCGTAACTGCGACGTAGTTGCCAGATTTTATTTTCATGTGACTGAGTAGTCAGAATGCGCGTTAAGTTTTAAGTAGTGTATACTGTACATTTGACTATTTATCATATCACACAGCTAATATTTGGTCAAATTTATTGGCAATGAGCGGCCATTGCTAAGAGAGTGCTTAATCGAGTCTTGTTCGTGATTGCGGCTCTCCGGCAGTCGCATAGGTAGCGACGCCAGCGGCAACCGGTCGCCATCATTGTTTTCGTCGACTTTGATAAGTGGGGCCGATCTAGCGACACGCAGGCGCCCCGTTCGCTCGGCCGGAGACCACTTTGGTGAAGAGTACGCATCGACGCCAGACGAGCGACAGAGCCAGCACCATGTATTGCCTGCAGTGGCTGATCCCCGTCCTACTGATACCCAAGCCCATGAACCTGGCGTTGGTTCAGAATCACGTGATGTTCATGGTCCTCTACCTGACTGGTTTCTTCCTCGAGCGCAAGCCGTGCACCATTTGCAGTCTGGTGTTCATCGCTGCCGTGTTCCTAATCTGCTACAGCGGCATGGGCAACTGCATCTTCTCGTTGTTCGTCAACTGCAACTCCGTGACCTGTGAGCCGGGCACGTAGCCTGTTGGTTGCGCCGTGCCTTCTTTTTTTGCCACCCCCTCCCCCTCCCTCCCCCAACCGTCTCGACCTCCGGATATTCGCCGTCGACTACAACGCAGCAGCAGCAGCAGTTGCTGCAGCCTCAACAGCGATCTTGAAAAACGGTGCATACCTTACTGCGCACTCAACGGGACTGCCTTACAAGCCGCCCTGCCCCCTGTAACGAAGTCGCACGCGTGATGGCGCCTACAGCACTTGCGGTCGTCAACGGACTGGGAACGCTTGCGTAGCTTCTGGACGGATGGGATTTTTTTTTTTTTGGTCGCGGAGGGGGGAGAGAGGAAGGAAAAGAAACGAAAAAAAAGTCTTCCCCCGTTGTCTAGCGTGTGGACTGTGTCGTCTCTGCTGCAACCTGCCGCCTTCCGTTCTTACGCGTTGTACACGTAAGTGTACCACCTGTACTGTGCTCGGGTTACCGCTGCTGCAAGCAGCGCGGCGAGGCGTGCGACGAGTGGCCACTTCTACTGTTACACCTCCCGTTTCCTCACCTGGCTCGACCTTTTTGTTTCCTTCCTTGACTCTCGAAACGTATTAGCACCCAGTTCTTCGTTCGCGGTTTCTCCGAGCAAATTTTTCTATCCTCTCCTGCTTGTCTCGTATTTCTACCCTTCCCAGGTTTCCTTTCTCTCATTGTTTTTGTATTGCTAAAAGAAACTGGCCAAGCGATAGCTGCGGCTGTCGTCAGTAGTCCGTTTTTGCATTTTCGCGTGAACGCATACTACATGCTCTCTCTCAGAATAAAAAGAATGGTGTGACCGAGAACTCGTGTTTCCGCGTCCTGGACAACGCATGTCGTGAGGCGATGCCGTCCGTTTGGTTTGCGCTATCTACAGAGTCAAGTTATTCACGGACAGTGTGCCCAAAGTGACGAGGCCACTGTCGCTGTGTTGTGGAAAACTGCCATGTAAACGATTCCCGGGCATCTTACAAATGTCGCCCTGAGATAGTGAATGCCATGTGACGTCGCAGAGTGTCGGCTCAAAATTGTCAAAAGCGCTCTCCGTAGTGCTATAAACCAGCAACGTGTGTTTGACCTCATCTCGCATCCTTGCTGATAGCGGAATGAGGCTGTTGTGGGTGTTCAGAGTGAGTTCTTCAGCTTGGGAGCTCAATCAACACAGGCTATAATGAAGCTACAGCAATAACCAAGTAATCACTGGGCCCCTTCAACTTTGTTATAACGAGGTTCAACTGTACATCTAAAAGACTCTGCCTAGGTGAGCCCAGTCAGAACGGTGTTCAGCTGGCCTGTTTAAAATGGGTTACATTTTGCAAAAGTAAGCGACAATTTACAGATGAGATTGTGTCAAATTCAAAGCTTCATTGGATTCATTGATCAGATAGCTAAAGTTGTCACTTGTGCTCATACACTACAAAGCTAGCCATACTCATCATTCAATGTTAATATCCACTGATGTGTGTCACAGTATCTTAGTGCATGCTTATCTCTTGCGTGTTATGCTCGCACCATTGTTGCGGTGCAAAGTCCAGCTAATATGTGGAACGTGAATGCTGATGGCCAACTAAGCGATTAAATCTGTGGGCATAACACCTAACACACATTCAGATCGATTGTAATTGACTCAGATTTGGTGCACTTTCTAGAATAATTGCACATGCTTGTCTGCACTTTTGAGTTTGGATTTTCTCTTGGTTTAAAAGTACAGGTCATATCAAAAGTAAATGGAACACAGTTCCATGATCTACTTGTTGCACTGCAGTCTTGTGTATACAGAATATGGGAGCTTGATATATTGGTATGCAGATGAAGCACTGAAGCTCTTGCATTGGCATAATAGCACCTAGACAATGCATTTAGGTTGTTTTGAGTAATGAGATGCCCATGCTTGATTTTCCACATGTTTGTGCACAGTGATGTAAAAAGGTCACTATGGCTGAAGAATGGCTGTGGTTTAGCTCTGGTTAAACCTGGAGTGACGTGATAGCTACATCTGGCTGAGTGGAACTCGCTCAGCCGAATTGCTGAGTTCGCTGACCAGCCACGGAACTCAAGGGCGGCCACGCTGAAGGCTCGAAGTGCTAGTGTAATGTAGCTATCGCTACAAAAATCATATGCTCTGGATGACTAAAGGGAATAGACACATGAGGGGCAATCATTTTTACAGCAGGTAATGTGATATCAAAGGATAAGTTGCCAAGTTCATGGTGCTAAGAAATAGTGATCGTGTTTGATAGCTAACATTAAAAAAAAAACCTATTTATGGTAAGAGTAGTCTTGAATTTATGTGAAACAAAAATCTGTGCTCGGCACAGCGCATGATCGTGAGAAAAGCTGTGAAGTGCAAACTGTTTGAAAGCATAAAACTATGCCTGGTTGTGCATTGGAGCATTCAACCTCGGGATAGTATTCAACTTGGTTTATATGCCACTTACTCAATGCGCTAGAGGTACAAAAATTTGGCCCTGGTGGTTGTTCATGGTGGCAGCAACGTGTTAAACTCCTTGCAGAGTGACACCACAAAGATTGCATGGTCTATCATTTTGTTTTGTCCGTAAAAATCCTAACGCTTTGCAACCACCACTTAATATGGTTTCGAAAATATCTTTGCCTACCAGATGAATGAAATCGTGTGGAAAAATTTTCCAGCAAGAGTGAAGCCTTTCTGAGTAGTTCCAGTGACGGGCCTCGCATCCACTTCAAGACTGACACGGACGACCACGTAGGAAAAACCATTGTAAGGAACATTTATTAACATCCTTTGGATCTTCAATATGCTGGGGGTCACCTTTGCAACAATGCTGCACATTTCGTGGAGAACCACCAGTGTAGAGAGAGAAAGAGTTGCAATACCGCCGCAATGACTATTGTTTGGTTTTGTGGAGACGTTTGTGTCACACTTTCAAAAGGAAATAAGAAGACCCACTGCGAAATGCGCAACACTTCATCGCATACTTTTTTTTTCTTCACCTAAGCCTACTACACAAGCGTCGTCCCTCCGAATGTGACGAGGCAAAGGCCGTTTGCCCCAGCCTTTGCTAACTCCTTGAACCAGCCCTGCCTACTGCCGGGCTTCGTCTGCTAGAGAGCGGTTGTGGGGTGCCAAAAGACACGACCTCTGTAGTAAAAGACTTGATCCTTGTAGTGCCTGCACAATAGGGCAGGTGCTGCGTGTAGCCCTAACGCAAAATGTGGGAAGCTCTTCGCCCAGAGAGAAAAAAAAAGGAAAATAAAAAGCAGGCTTCCAAGCAGTAGGGAAGCTGTGGCCACTTCGATAAACAACAGTCACGTAGGTTCACTGTCTGAAGCAAAAAGTTCATTGCACTCAGTGTTGCATAGGCTACAGCTCAGGAGCACTTGAATGTGAGGAGGTAAAAAAAAAGGGGGGTGGGCAAGCTGTGCTGACTAGATTGTGTGTTCTTTGTTTGAAATAATGTGTTGGGAAAACTGCTTCCTCTGAGCAGCTAATAACTGGAGGGAAATCGCAATCTCTTGTCGGTTCCACCCAACTTTAGGAGAAGCCTTGCAGCTTCCTAGACTGTTTGGAAGCTCTGCTTAGTGACTAGACAGCTTGCAGACACTTTTTTTTTTTGTAAACGGTCCCTTGAGAGTTGGTTTGCAACGAGGGCACGGAGTTATTCTGCACTGTGCCCAGCATTGCTTAAAACCTATTGTAACGCATCTTCACCACTGCGTCCACATCTCTATATTGTTCACTGTGCTCCCTGCATATTCTGTATGTACAGTCTCGCTCATCTGGTTATTGTATTTTCTTCATGTTAATCTTTAGCCTTGCAATGTAAAAGTGAAAACACAGGCTTAATGACGATGCGCACGAGCTTGATTCCCAATGGCGCTAGCCACGTTTCAGAACGCGTCTTGCCCGATACCAGGATCCAAACATAGCGGTTCCAGTTTTGGTCATACCGTGCGCGGCCTGAATGGAATTTAATGAGCAGTAGCGCCGCTTTGCACCGATTGCGGCAATGATTGCACAGCGTTTGGCATCCGCTGTGCATCTCAAGTGATGAAAAAAAAAAGGGGAACCTTGCACACCTCATTCTTTTCTCACAGCATCAACTCATAGAAACGGTGTTGGCTGCATTAACAAACATGGTCAATCCCGACAGCGACTGCGGCGGTGTGACAGCTTGAAAGCAGGGAAGAAAGCCGACAGAAACAATTGAGATGTAATAGTAACTCTGTACACACCACTGCTGGCACATTTGTCAGCAAGGAGGTTAGCTTGAACGCTCTAGTACAAAGCCATCGTAGTTGCGAGAACACAGGTTTTAAGTAAAGGCCAAATGCTCACTTGTATCGTAAACACAAAACAAACAAACATACTACACTGGTCAGCTTTTAGTATTGTCACAAGGCAGGGGTACTGGATTCACCTCACAAACAGAACAATGAAGCTAATTTGATGTTTGTGCTTTGCTAGCTTTGACCACTTCTTGCCTTGGTTCCAGGAAATGCGAGTGGTCATTTGCACCGAGGGCAGCTTGGATTAAGATGAGGTTGCTAGCTAAACAGGCATCTTATCCATGCTTCTTTTTCATCTCTAAAGCACCTCATGTTTGCAAGCAAAACTAAATAAACTTCCCAAGACAGTGTCTGCACTCCTTTTCAAGAAAAGCCAGTGAACGTACAAGTTTACTGACCTCAGGATTTTCAACCCTTGCTATTTAATGCATTGACATTTTCGTTGCTTACTTGTGTGACCAAGACGAGTTTATGCTGGTTAAGGAACTACTAAGAACGAAAGCCATGCTCTGAACTATGTGTAATTTAAGTTCGTAAATGGGAAAAAGACTGCATAAACACTACATGTTAAAGAGATTAGAAGAAACACATTGAATTCTTTTGCAGGAACATATTTCAGCACTTTGGCAAATAAATTTTTGTCCCCTTTCTTTTCTGCAGTAGCATTCCATGCGATGCATGAAGTTTTGAAGTGCTTAAATTATTTGTAACAAAAAAAAAACAAAGGCATTGGCAGAATCAGAAAGGTTTCACTGCATTTTCAAGTGACCAGCTTAGAATATGCAAGCTCAAAGTAACCCTCTGAGCTGTCAGCAATGAAGAGTTAAACAAAGGTCTCAAAATAAACCTGTAACGTCTCAAAATGCTCATGAGACAGGGCTGAAAAGGTGGAAATGACTGTAAAAAAGTCTCACAACCACTCGACAGTTGTAAGTTTGTTCCAGGGGCTTTTCATTTTCCAGCTGTAGCAAGATTTGTGCGAATCACGGCACAACATGGCATTGGTTCTCTCCATGAGCTACTTTAAACAATAAACATTTTGCGTTGCAAGGACTAAATTTGAACAATTGGTTAGCACAAGTGATCCGTCTTACTTCATTTGGCTATTTTATCGGAGCTAGGACTTCAGAATAGAGCCAACTGTGTGAGTTGGTGATGTGACACATTAAAGTTTCTCTGAAGCTTGCAATTATCATTTGTATACTGACAGTAAGAACAGCTCAGTGAAATATGACCTAGAGTCACTAATGTCCCATGCATTTTTAATATCATAATCAAACTTTTCGAACATATTGGACGCACACATATCTATGCCAGAGTAAAGACCTGAGGATAAGATTATTACAGATAAATGTCATCAACTAAGCCACATCCAATACTGTGTTGTGTGGATTCGGTAAATAAAACAGCGACATATTAAAGGATGGAAATGTGCAAAAGCTGTACTTAATGACTAACTAAGCTTGGTCTGCTTTTCATTTCTGTGCCTATCACATGATCACTTGTGCAACCATACTAGTACTCGCGTCTGCTGTTGACGCAAGACATGGAAGCAGATGCTGAGGTCTCATTGCTTGGAGACAAACTGTTGTGGTTATCTCTTTTGATCCATCATTATCATTAGTCATTACTGCAGGTCTACTAAACCGAGTTTGGTAGAGAAAATAAATTGGAGAGGGCAGTTGCGCTGGCTCTGCTGAAGGGTTGACCGAGATCTGTTATGTAAAAGTAGAACATTTCAGGCAGAGAAAAGAGTGGCTAACCCAGGGCTGATGACTTGTTTCTAAGAGTGCATCACATCCTGAAACAATATTGATGCAGCTACATTCACTTAACGTACCAGAATTTAGTTTCATTAAAGGTGCCAAGCTGAGACTCTGTGCCTGGCAGGGGCACATGTTCTCATTACTACAAGGCCTGTCGTGATGCAGTTGCCCACATATATGAACTGAAAGAACAACAGTCTATGCACCGATGTCCCTATTGCACTGAGTTGAAGCGCTCTGAAGAGGCAACATATAGGAAAGAATGCGCATGCCATGTTTCTCACCATGAGTGCGAGCTGCTATTTCTATGCTGCGGAAGCTATTTAGGAATGTGCGGGGGGTTATGATTGGCCAAAGTGCCTGTTTCGCAAATAAACAAACAAACGGAGATGAAAAGCGAACAGCCCGAGGCTCATGCACACCCTTGCAGCTTGATGAATCCGCATCATAAATTGGTCGTCTGGGTGGTGAGAAATGGAGGAAAACGGGTAGCCTGAGCAATGTGAGATGGGGACTGGTGGATAGCATCTTCAGAATGCTTTAAAGGTGGGAGGGAAAAGGTGAGGGAGGGGAGGGGGGAAGCAGGGGGCAGGCAGGGTTGGGGGCTGAGCTTATTGGTTGGTAAGCCCTGTTGAGTGTGTTCTTCCCTGCAGATTGATGATGAACAACGTGCGCGAGTTTTGCTTGCAACATGTCGTGCCCCCATTGGAGAACCCTCCCCTCCCCCCCATCCCCACCCGATGTGCGAGAGACGAGTGCCTTTCAGAGAGTCCCAGCGCACAAAAAGCGCCGTCCGTGTTGTCGACAGCCCATGTTTCTCACGAGCGGCATGAAATTGTCGCTGGAGGAGGAGGGATGTTAACACAGCACGCATGCTGAAAGCGTGCCGCCATGTCTCCTACTGCAAAAAAACGATGCAGCACGCACATACACACACATACGCAACACACAAGCGCGTGGAACATTTAAACGCACAGTCCTCTGTCTGAGAAAACTCAACAATAAGTGGCAGGCGGCCCGAAGAAGACGAACCTGAGGAGGAACCGGTGTATGTTGGAGGTTTAAAAGAAAATGAAAGATGGTGGAAAAGAAAAAAAGAAAGAGAAAGAAAAGAAACACAAAAACGTCACTGCACACACCGTACGGCACACTACAACAACCTGTCCCATCAAAACCTTGTGCAGAAACGTAATGGAACGAAAGGGGAAGGCCTGGGTCACACAACGACGACACCCGTCTACCCCCACTTTAAGAGGGAAAAGCAGCAGTGGAAAGAAAAGGCAAAGTAATAGTAAAACGGGTAGGGTGTTGCACCAAGGGTGAGCGGAAGTGCGAAAGGGAGTGGCCGGGGTTAGGTAAGCACTCGAGCGCCTTTTGAAAGTGGGGCCTGCCAGTCACTGCTACACATAAAACTGTGTGCAGCTGGGAAACGCCGCGTGCGCTTTTCCCAGTGTCCAACTGTCCTGCCCAGCACATACTCCTGATGCAGTAGAGGAGAGTGAGAGAGAAAGACAAAGGTGGGAGACAAAAAGAAAACAGGCAGGTCTCCAGTTCCGACAGAGGCTACACTACTACACTCGAGCACGGTGTGTGTCCCCTTGTGTGTTCCATCGTTGCCGACGACGACAGGGCGTCGTCGGCAAATGATATGCACTTGTGGAAATGGCACGCCAGCACCGCTGACTCTTGGGAAGATGGCAGCCTCTGTTTGGGGTGGTGGGGGGAAAGAACGGGGGCACTCCTTGCGTCAGGTCGTCACTTGCTTGTTTGCTTGGCTGGCAGTCGTCGGGGCACTCAAGCAGCTTTGCACCCGGGCAGCCCAATGAAACAGCGACGACGACGACGAACGGGGGAAACAACAACTGCAGTGGGGCTTTACGCGAAAGCACTTGTGCAAAGCGTACAGTGTATACGAAATGGTTGGGCGACATTGGGAAGCCGGTGAGGAAGCCTTATTGCTGGCAGAACGGAACCCAAGAGAGGGTGGCAGGTGGTCTCTTCTTCCAAGTGTTCCGGGGCACACTGTAGTGTAGTTGTCAAATGCTGCTGCTGCGGCTGTTGTTCTGGTCCTGGGGCAATACGTGATGCGATGCCCTCTTCCAAAGGAGAAGAACAGCACGCTTAGCTCGGGGTAACAAAGAAGAAGAAGGCGGGCGAGAAGGGGGCGCTAGTAGCAGTTTGTGTGTTCAGGTACGCGTGGTGACCGCCTTGACGCCATTGAGCTTTTTGAGCCGAGGGCTTCCCGTCTTCATCGGCGAAGAGGGAGGGCGCGGCGGCAGCGGCGGTGGCGGCGGCGGCGGCGGGTGGGCGTGTGGCTCTTAGGCGGCACTGCCCTTGCGCGACGGGGAAGGCAACTGGGCCAGCTTTCGGTACAGCGGGGAGTTGACGAACCGCGGGTATGAGTCGCGGTGCATGAGAGTGTAGATCTGCAGCTGTGCCTCATCGAAGGTGTGCGGCGTGGGCTCCACCATGTTTCGGTTGATGATCTCCCGCACGCGAGAGTCCAGGCTCACCTGCGGCCAGAAAAAAACAAAGAGAAAAGGGTCAAGTCACCTAACATTTGAGCACTATTGCATTGAATTCATTGTAAGAAATGAGATTTCGCTGGCTGTAATCAAATTGAACACATTTTCTAGGCAGCTAAGTTAGTTTCAGTGTGTGGTGCAGCACTGGAGGTCATCTCCCTCCGTAACAACTCTACCACAACATTCCTACAACCCGTGATCTGCAAATCAATGTCAGTGCTAGAAAGGCAATGGAATTGGCTGGTTGGTGCTTCATAACTGAACCGGGTTCAGTGCTTGTATTTTTCACAATGGTTATGAACAGACAACGCAAAGAGTGACATGGGACAACACAACACACTACTATCAAATGACTTTTTTTTGCTGGCTTCCCTACAGTTTCATGTTCCCCCAATGGCATCCATCAAATCTACAACCATGTGAAAAAATTTTTTATTGCATGCCATTAATCAAAAAAATGTTTGAGGTCACTGCGGTAGCCCGCATTGGAGGAATGCGAAAGCATTGACGCCTCCTCGTTTCTATTTGCCCCTCTTTTCCTCTCTTTGCCTTTCTTTGCTTCACTCGTCACCTCTCTTTGCTTCACTTGTCCCTTCTCACATTTACTCGATTAAACACTGGTGTAAATTCATCCAATTTCCCAATTACCACAATTGATTGTCTTACTTAATCAAGTCCCATCAATTGCCCATTTTGAGTTTTCAAACTTGGCGCCACGTGTTGGCTCTGCCCACACTTCCGGTTTTTCAAATTTGGCACCACACGTTGCCCTGGCTCCGCCCACTTTTTGGACATTTTTGGCTCTAATTAACTAACCACTCTATCGACAATTTTTTTTTTTTCGCAGCATCCTCGTATCATCCTCTTTCGATTACAACAATTCATTTGGAGCTACCTCTTCTGAGTTCCTCACAACTGCTGCGGGCAAATTTTGCGGACACGACCTTCTCAACATAGCCTAGTAAAGCTTTCGCTTTAATAAACTATATCTGCCTTTGTTCAGGCAATTGAAGGGGTGTTTACTTTGCTACTAATCATAGCAACTCGAGAAAATGCTTTGGACATCAAGGTGCATAAACAGTCTTGCATAGCAAGCACATTGTTCAGCGGAACCGATTTCGTAATTTTTAATGCCTCCATGAGGTGTAAAGAAAACAGGGCATAGTGTGTGCAGAGTGTGGTACTATTCTAATAGCACGAACCACCATGCTGTCATAATTTGTGTCAACATCAAAACGTTGACGGGAGAGCTTCACAGAAAGCCCTTCATTACCGACAGAAAAAGCACAGGGCTGTTACAAAAAGAGGGCAAAGACTGCTCAACATGAAAAACAGAAAAAGAACCATCAAAGGCACTTTATTTCAATGCACTGTGAACAGCCTGAGGTAGCATTGGCCTTTATTAATCATTGCTGGTTGTAATAGGCTTGGTGGGTTTTCAACGGCATGCGTAAATGTCTGATGCAAATCTCTTTTCCTGAAAAAATGGTTTCTGAGGCTGCTGTGTAGTCGTATGGCCAGAAGCAATAACTGGACAGGCTTAAATGTGCATGCGTGTGTGTGCATGCACATTCTCCTTAACATAAAAAAGACTAGAGTTTTGAAGGTCGGAAGAAGCTGAACCCATCAGAGTTGATTTCGTTTCAGATGTCAGTGCTTTATAAGTAATACGATACACAGCCCTGCAGTAGTGAAATAATAATACAGAATTGACAGATCCGACAGTTGACAGCTCTGCTCATCAGCTAAGTGAGATGAACAAGTTTCTTTTTTTTAATTATTTTGTATGCACTTAATCATCCGATAAACAGTCTTTCAAGTTCCCTGCACCTGCAATGTACCTTGACCTGCATGTGAAAATATGTTTAGCTTTCACATATAGTGATAATCCCAGAGCGGAGACATAAGCAGCTTGTCACCTAACTGTTGGCAACAGGTGTGCTAAATTAAAGACTTTTGAATACAAATAAAATATTTTTATGTTATTTAGTTCATATTTGGTTTGAGAATTTATAATTATGTTATTTAGTTCATATTTTATTTGAGAATATATAATCAGGACCGCGCTTCTGCCACAATAACATGCAGCATTGCATAATTATACCTAGTTCACTTTTCAAGTGCTACCGGCAATTCTTTATTGTCCCATTTCTGCATAATCAATTGCAATTTTCTGTTTGCATCCTGTCCACTTATGTAAAGTCTCTCTGCTACATAGCCGCTGTCATCAAAACAATAAAATCTGCGAAGAACAGTGACCTATGCCTTCAAAAACAATCACAATTGGCACTCATTAACAAGCCAACAAGCTCAACATTTAATTAATCTTAAACGTTATTCTGTCTATTTGTTCTCAGTTCTTCTTTTTTTCTTTAAAACAACATTGTGCCAAAAGGCATTTCCTTGCAAATATTCATATTTGATTTAAAAAATTGGAGGGGACAGTTAAGGTCTGCCTTACGGATACGACGTGATAGAGTTGATGAGTTAATGCCCATGCATATATGCGGAGTTGATCACTCTCAACTTCACACTCGTATGTCCCTGGGAATCCTCATACCACTCCTTGCGCAATGGTGCAGTGGTTAGGGGATGCACCATTGCCCTGCGATGGCAGGTGCTGCCACTGGTGGATCATGTCGCGAGTGACCTTTAGCGATCAACCATTATTTAACTGCCACCTGCCAATGTGGTTAGTTTTCTCACAATCTGGTTGGCAGGTTGTGAAGATGCCACAAGGTCACGTGGCCCAGGTTGCCAACCTAGATTTCCTCTCCGGGGGTGGCTGCCTGGGCCACCCTATTTATCGCTCACAACACCGACAGTGCTGATGCCAGATTTTCTGTGCGACGGGGCCTTTAACGCTGTCGCGTTAATACAGAACTTCCATCTTCACAGCCTTAGTGTTGACCACAGCTTAGCCTAATTCTCCACTTCATCTTTCACGATATCTGCTTCATTACATGTCAATCGCACCTCCAGAAACAGTGCTGCAGCCTCACCTCCTTAGGGGACAGGATGGAAATGTAGTCTTCGTAGATGGCGCGAGCTTTCTCCTCAATCAACTCTGGGTTCGACTCCTGCTTGAGGTCCTCACATGCCAGCCAGAACAGGATGTTCTCCTCACTGTACTCGCACTTTAAAAAGTCCCTAAACACCTTGCGGCCAGCTGAAACATGAAATCAAGGAGGAAAAGGGTCAGGCACGGGACAAGCATGAGTGATAACTGCATGCAAGTAAAAAAGGCCAAAAAATAAAAATAAAGCATAGCTCAAACAGCATAAGCCAGATATTTTTGGGCATAGAATGAGAAATAAGATTACGAAAATCGGTAATGACAGACGCGGTAGCTCAACATAGTCACATTTTGCATACACGCTCATTACATTGCAGGTTACTGCTGAACCCGTTAAATTTTCGTTGTAATCTAAGTCCCCAGCTCAGAATTTTCATTTGCGATTTCTGTGACTACTAGCAAAAGCAAAAAAAATAAACTAAGCCATATTGGGAGTACTGAAAACACAGCTCAGATCAAATGCATATCAACTACAAGTAGTGTTGCTAACTGGGCTAAATTAGTTCCCAACACTTAGTTGCAGTTTTATTATTCTTACTGTGCGCGTGAGAATGAGGAAAAAGCTGAAAATACAGTCAGGTTCTGTTGATACACCCTTTTCAGTACGCGCAGATCAGTTAGCCTTACATGTGGTCGTATTTGGAAGAATTTCAAGCAAGTGAAAAATTTCCTGTTTACTTGGGTTATCTTTTCATCGTAGTCACCCATCCAGACTTCAACTTAGAAGTGGATAGTCGACTGAAAAATGAAACTGATATGCTATTTAAGTCTGGTGGGTGTAGTCTCCATTCGTGAAAAACCCTTCCACCAGTCAAAACACAGCTTGCACACTATAGCATCGTTAATGCGCACATTGTGAAAACAAAACAGACTTTATTCGTGAGGGCAGGCCCTAACTTGAGCAGTAAATTTCTTTATTCACACTTTTAGTGCAATCGGTAATGGTTGCAATCTCCCACCAGTGATCCTTCAGTTAGTATTTGGAAGCATTTGATGTTTGATAGCTGCAGTTCTAAAAATGGCTTTTTCTCCTCAGAAGAGCATGAACACTTGACAGGACTTTTGAATCCGATCAATCTAAAAAGAGAAGATAAATGAACTAATGCTGAATTAAATGAAGACAACTGTACTTTCATAACAGAGATGCTACTTACTTATGTTGCTTATGCTCATGTCCCATAAAATTCAACGCACTATCTGTTGGTAAAGAAATACCTTTCTGATTTGGCTTCTAGCGTTTGAAGTTATCTTTAGTTTTCAAGCATTCCATTCTTCAAATTAATGACAACAAGCTTCATGCGCCTCTTACATACCGTTCTTTACCAAAATAAAGAATTTAAAAAATCATCATGGACTTCATGCTGCTAACTCTGCCGCCCACAGTTCAGAGTGTCAGAAGTGAAGAGATGCTGAACGTACCCGAACATTTCATTAATTTCTCGAATGAGTCTCCCCACGTTCGT
Organism: Amblyomma americanum; assembly: GCF_052857255.1. NCBI lineage: Eukaryota > Metazoa > Arthropoda > Arachnida > Ixodida > Ixodidae > Amblyomma > Amblyomma americanum. Next base: position 16,248,815 of record NC_135506.1, on the reverse strand, counting down.
ATTTCCTCCAATGTGGGGCTGCGTTGGAAAGAAAAAACAAACATCAGATGCTGGCAGAGAACTCAATTTTAGTCTGCTTCCACCGCCATGGGTGAATATGAAAGAAGGGAATAAAAATACCAGCCTCTCTTTTTAACAGTAGGTTTGAGTGCGAAACATTTTCAGCATGTTGTTCAAAAGCTGTCAGCACTAATAGAGGGCACTGACAATGACGTATTAAGCGTGCATGTGAAGCAAATGATACAGTGATGGGAAATTTCTGTGTACATTTAATATGATTGGCTAGCAATCTAGAGATGCTGTGAATATGGTCTTGTGTCACTCGGCTCTGTGGTGCCAAATTCATCTACTTATGAAACTGAGCAGCTTTCATCAGAACCCAAAGCACTGTGCAGAAATACACCACAGCATTTCTGGAAACACGTGTGCAGCTGAATGAAAAAATGCAACAAAAAAATTCACTTCTTTCAAATAGGGACTGAGTTAATTTTCTGAGCACTCTGTGCACATCATGCAGGTACAGTAAAGCAGGGTCGAGTAAATTACTTCAGAAATAGTTAATTTGGTGATTTCTGCTCCAAAACTGCAGCTGAAGTTTTACAGTAGACAAAATAAAGAAGGGAATATATTTCGGCACGTTGGCTATTTGTACTTGAGAAGAATACATAGCGCTCAAATGAAGATGAGATGTCTTAGTTTGAGTGCTATGTTTTCTTGTCAGGAAAAATAAAAACTACCCAAGAACTACCTGACAAACAACTACCCATCTAATAATATGCAGATGGTATTAATTGGAAGTGATACACGCAAACTGCACGTGCTCCCGTACGTAACCTCTTCTAGTCCTTTTCTCACTGTGAACGAGAACTTTTGTAGCATTGCCATTGGGGTACATATTACATGTAATCCCATCAAGTGTAGTCATAGCATTGCACAGCCAATCATGCAGTGATACTCACGGTGGTTCGCCGTCTCCATTAAATATGCTGTCACCAGCGGTTAGCCTTTGGTTGTTGTCCCGTGGTGACCTAACATTGCCGTTGTTGCTTTTGAGGGCCAGGCTGCAAAAAGCCAAGAGATTACAATGTTTTGCTAGTTGAGTAAAGAAAGAAAAGTGTACGTGGCAGCAGGTGAGCATAACAGGGGGCACATCGAATCAGCACCTGTTCTCAACTCGGCATATTTTTTTATGCTGCTCTTTATTTATGTTTCCATTGGATGTGGGGAGGAACGAAGGAGTCTCTTTAACCAACTGTAAATTTAGCAGGCAAGAATAGGGGAATGAGGGGCTCGTTATGACATACATATGAAGGAAGCCAAAAGTCACTGAAACCAAGGAAATAAGTGTAGCAGGATGGTTTTTTTCTTAATTTTCGGTATTGATCAGTTGGAAGTTAGTTGATTTCTGTTGCTTTTTCAGGCTGCACCTTTTTTCACTTATCGAAGTTGGATGCCGCAGTAAGGACAACCCTGACCCTTGATATCTAATTAAATGTTCTCTGTAATGTCGGACTAGACTGTTCACAAGCATCATGTAAGCAATCATTTTGCCATTGCTTTTTATGTGCTGCTGAACAGGACTTGGTGAAATCATAGTGTGCTGAAACTCTACAGGTGTTGCCGAAGATAAGCATTCCAGCATAACCTCAGTGTGACCTCATATCATCAAGCTCAGCACAATCTTAACAGAATTCGCTGTGTGCTGAAGCATCACTGGTACTGCCCGAGATAAGCACTTCAACAGAACTGAACTGTGACCTTGCATCACTGAGTTCAAGTTCTTCTCGAGATAAGCTCCCACAAAAAGACTGGCAAGTTGTGGTGATCCTGAGGTCATTTGGATAACGCTAATTCAAATATTACCAGGTAGTCTAATATCATCAGTAGCAAGGAGCCCAAGGCAATAAGTCCTGGACACTATCAGAACAACACTTCAAAGCCTTGAGTAAGCCGCAGCTTTCCATGTCTACCTGTTGTCCTTTTGATAGGAATTCAGAAGCACTGCACTTTTTCAAAAGCCAGAGATTTGAATGGGAGCCATATGTATACAAACTGAGGATGCCATTTTTTGGTTAGTTATTTAGATCACTAGGAGGGCTTACTGTTCATGGTCTGACCCTACGGAAAGAATGGCCTGAACATTTGTTTTTCTCTCTTGCTTCTCGTATATCCCCGCCCCATATGCAAGGTAGCGAATTGGACGCTACACCCAGTATAACCTTCCTGGTCTTCCTTTACCCTCTCACTCTTACTAGCGCGTCCTGCTGGGGCTGCATTCAGCGGCTATGTTCAAACCCACCTGGAAAGCTTGGCGGGTTTCTGCAAGCTTGCATAGACTGGCCGTGATCCTCTCCTACAAGAACAGTGAAACACAAGAACGAAAATCATTAAGTTTCTACCAAAGACAGGGCCTCATAAAACATCAAGGCCAGGATGAGGCCACTGATTTATACAGAGCTCATGGGTATACTGCCAATTTACCCTCGGTGGGTTGGACAAATGTGTATCGATACCAGAATTGAATGGTTCTCTGGTGCACCAAGGCAATCTTTTTTACCACAGATACAATTGCTGGCCATACTTTGCAAACTGACAGAAAACTCCCCCCACGTACGACATTCTGCCAAATCTAAACTACCCATCCCCTCTTTCTAAATAAAGTGCGAAAGAATGTGTATCCATATTATGTTCTGCATTTTGAATCTACCGAACGCCATGCTCCGACTTCTGTGATGCAGTAACATAAAGTTATCAATGCACAGCTGTCACTAGTGCTACATTGTGCCATGTATGGGAGGTGCCTGATATACAGTCATGGACAAAAGTGTACGGGCCGTGGGTTTATGGAAAAAAAATTATTTTGTCTGCGGTTGGGCAGAGCAGGTTAATGAAAAGCACTGATGCACTATGGTATATATGTTATACATCCCCTGGAAGAATACCAGCTGATTGACTGGTGAGACTATGGGCAGAAATTTTTTTTTTCATGAATCCCCATCCTGCAGACTTTTGTCAATGACTGTACATTTGTAAACGAACCATAATAAAAGCATTAGCGATCTGTGGGTTAAGAATTTTCTTTTTCTGTGCCAAAGTCACTCCATTCTGAGTTAAGCACTGCATTAAACCTTGCCCGTTAAGAGTGATTAGCTGCACAGACTGCATTTCAAAGAACCTCCTCCATTCAGCAACTTTTCAAACAAAGTTACAGAAGAATTACAAGTTTTGAATCTTGCTTCAAAAAGTAGCAAACCCAAAAGACTTAGAAGTCTGATTAATGGGTCGAAACTCACTGAGCAGTAAGTTGCTTGTATTTCCTAAAGTTCATTTGCTTCTGGATATATTGTCTCTGAGTGTAAGGTGATGAAGCTGCATGTCATTCGGGAAGGTCAGCCTGATGCAGGGTTGTGGATTCTGTATAAAGTGCAGGCATTGTGTATGGCACACACTCACCAAGAACAACTACAGCAACAGCACCAGCAGAGGCAACATGTCTTGGACTGCTTGTTGCGCACGGGTGTCGTCACAGACACCTCCTGGGGAGGCGATCCACTGTTGTTGTTGTTCTGTAGGCTCCCACACACCCGGCCCGAGTCTCCGCCGCCCGACGGCTCGGACACCGAAATGCCGACACGGCTTGGTCCCGCCCACGATGGGCTGTTGCAGAGGAGAGAGAAAGGCTCTCTCAGAACGAGGCTAGAGAGAGGAAACTAGAGGAACGATTACAGTAGATAAATCAATATAAACATATCTGCACGACATTACTGAAATTTTTACGCTGAAACATTGTGTACAGCTCCCTGCTTCAAAAAGAATGTAGATGAACCTAAGTGTTAATATTTATCCCTAAACAATGTCTTTTTAAGTGCTTCAGGAAAGTGGGGAGGTTCTTTTTCTAGATTTTGTTCCAAGAAGCCCAAGCAACCATTCCCAACAAACGTGTTCCTGAAGGATGAGTTACACTGGGTCCAACATTCATGTGTTGTTCATGTAATGAGAAATAAATGAATGAAGGGGAAAATGAGAGTCTGGAGAGGAGAAAGAAGCCCAGAAAGTAAGTGGTTGCAGAAAAGAAGACTAAGCCAGAAATGCAGCAAACAATGATGCATTAGAAAATAGTCAAGGGAAGACATAGGCAAGCTGCCAACAGTGAGTGAAACGACACTGCATATGCTGAAAGATGTGTGGTTGTCTGTAGCATAATGCCAGAGCACAGAAATTTGACAAAAAACAGTCCAGCTGAGCTTTGCAGAATGATATTATGGAGAAAGATCTGTACACAAAGGAATAAGGGGTTGAAAATGAAAAACAGTTCTTTGTGAACTGTGAAAGGGTGCAGATGTTTAATCTCCATTTCTCTTCCAGTCCCTGCATACAGTCAGGTAGTTCCTGTGTCACCAGTTCTGTCAGAAAAAGTGCATGCAATAGATTTTTCATTTGATTGCAACCTGTCAAATAGCATGCACTGCTGCAGCTTTTGTGGCACCTGAATAAATCATTCAGAGCTGCTCAAAAGCTTCAAGTGCCAGCAATACTTTATTACAAAGCTCACATATAGGCAGCATGTTTGCTAGCTTTCAGAAATGGGCTGCAGATTGAGACGAATGGTCAGGTGGTAAAATAAGCTGGTATGATTAAATGCAATTGCTACGAACATATGGGTGGAACACAAATGTGGCATTCATAACATAATGCATGGGCCATCTTTAAAATTCTTTCGCCAGTGCCGTTTACTGAATTGTTTCAGGATTTCGGGCATCTCCTAGCTATGGCCTACTTTCAAAGGGTAATTTAAAAGCTCCATGTGTGACTTCCTGTACGGAGTCATGAGTCCACTATTAAAGCAACAATACACATAGACCAATCAATGTGCCACATTTCAGAGCACAGCTAGAGCTTGCGAATTCTCGGTCGCGATGTGCACTACAACTATAAATTGGACTTTTCGGCTTAAACCGAAAAACACCGGTAAACGTACGCTGAATTCATTTCTTGAAATTCGGTTTCAACCGATAAAGGTCAGTATCTCTGGCATGCACGTCACAGCTAACTGGCTATTCAGCACCAGTTAAAGTAGGTCACAGCAGAAAACTAACAAAGTGCTGGAAACAGGAACGTGGTGAGACAAAGGTATCTTAGGAATTTAATACAGTAGCTGTGAGTTATGAGGCATTGATCCGTGAACTGAGACACGCTATTGCAGATAGGAAAGCTCAATCACTTAGCTAAGCGCTACTGGCTATCGTAGTGCTGTCTGCCCAGGCTATCACCGACTTGGTGCCGTTCCTTCGTTAAGTAGGTTTTTCCACTGTATGTAAGGACACTGAAAACTTTTGGAACCGTAACAAGCAACCGTCAATTCGAAACTGTGCATAAACGGAACGAAGGTGTCGTGTCTGGCTTCCGCGGCAGTTAAGCAGCAGTTCCATCGCTGCCTCAACACACAGATCATAGGGCATGCTCCTCTCGTTTAGCCCAGAGTGTACCCAGAATGTGACAATCAAGTTTCAAAAACTTCCACTTATGTTTTGAATCACGGCCCAATCATTTAACTTCCACATTTTTGCTTTTTGTTAGTACTGTAAAAATTTCTTTAGCAAAGGCAGCCGTTGAGACGGCCATTTATGTGGCATACATACTGCTACATGAGCGGTCGGTTTAGAAAAAAAAAGGTTAACGTAAACTGTACGTCACTTTTGACCCCACAGGAACATTATATATATATCACTGATAAAAACTGAAAATTCAAAAAAAAAGTCTGATGAATTTTCGAAAAAGAAAAACCGAAAATACAATAACCACGCCATGAGGAGGGGGTGAAAGGAAAGGGAAAGAAAGAGCCGCCGCCGTGGAGTGATCAATCGGGATCTTGACTGATTTCCACCACCTGAGTTTTGTAGCGATAGCTACACTACGTCACCTCTTCGAGCCTTCAGCGTGGCCACCTCTGATCACGTGACCAACCACGTGGGTTGGTCATGTGGTGCGGAGCAGCTGCTGCTGCCGGCAGCGCGGCGCACCGGTGATACCGAGCTGCAACAGCTGTGCGCATGCGCCGTGTGAAGTGGGACGAAGATGAAGAAGGAACGCCCAGCGAAACGGAGCGGCGAATGACTGACTTTGCAATTCGACTGAGCGAGTTCCACTCGGCCAGATGTAGCTATTGCGTCACTCCAGGTTTAACCAGAGCTAAACCACAGCCATTTTTTTTTAAGCGCACTGCCATTGCAGTGAGAGAATGCACATTAAGGTGCTCCACATTCATTCGTCCTCGCGCCGCACCTGGTGTCTGGAACGACGACAACGGGTGCGCCGCCGGCCGCCGAGGCGACGGAGGGCGCTGGCGAGGGCTTCTTGGCGGCGGGCGCGGGCGTAGCCGCGGCTTCCGCCGCCGCCGCCGGCCGTAGCCTCGCCGTCGCGTCGGGCCGCGTCGTCTCGGCTTCGGCAGTCCTCGGCTCCGTCGTCACTTCCGCTTCCGGCTCTCCTGCCGTCGCCGCCGAAGGGGGCGTGGTCGGCAACGCTTGTTGCAGGCCGTCGCCGTCGGATGGCGCCGGCGGCGACTCCGTTGCCGGAGGCGGTGATGAGGTCCGGGCGCTCGGGGCGGGCTCGCCGGGGCCTCGGCATTCGGGCGCCTGCCGCTGCTGTTGCTGCTTGTGGTGTTCCTCCGGCTGCGGGTCGGCTTCTTCGGCTGCTGAGGCCGTCTGCGTGCTGTTGGACATCTGCGCAGAGACAGATACTGCACTATTTCCTTTTTCCCAAAAACCAATTATTATTATTATTACAGAAAGGGTTGAAATTAAAGCAGCAGCCGCGGTGGCCCAGTGGTTAAGGAGCTCGTCTAGTCTACTTGAAACAAAATTCGCGTCTAGTGACGCCCCTGCAAAGCATGCTTCGCCGCACGTTAAAACGAATTCAGAGTAAGCCGACCGTTCAGGAACCAAGTAAAAGTAGGACGCTGGAATTATAAATGCGACTGAAACGGCGGCAAAGCCAGCGCAGACAGTACAGGCACATCATTATGATCTGTTGCCGACACGAGCAGTCCTTTCGGCCCTGAGTCACTTTGAGAAAAGCAGAGACCTGATAGCGTCCGTATCTTCGAACAAGGCGGCCAGCTTTCGCAAGTCTCTCCAGCGAGTATTATGTTATAGAGAGTCGTATGGTATCTTTCCTGTAATCATTCTAACCGTACCAGGTTCGCCCACAGTGATGAAATGTACGTGGACGCGGTATACATGTTACGGAGCTTTTTGTTTTGTCCGTGCCTTTGACCTGCGCTTCTGTTTTTAGAGCGAGAGCTCCTCGGGGTACAACTTCCGATTTCGATGTGGATGAGACAATGACCTTCAATGCCTCACAAGGCCAAACCGAACTTAACTGCATGGTGGTATGGCCCAAGCTATGGTAGTATGACCACGTGATCATATGGCTATGTCCATTGGGTACCTGACCTTTGACCTTGACATTTGATTTGACACAGTTGGCACCACATCGACAATAACCTTCAATGCTTCACAAGGTCGAACCGAACTTAACTGCATGGTGGTATGGCCCAAGCTATGGTAGTATGACTGTGTGATCATATGGCTATAAACATTGGGTATCTGACCTTTGATCTTGACCTTGACATTTGATTTGACACAGTGGGCACCACATCGACAATGACCTTCAGTGCTTCACAAGATCAAACCGAACTTAACTGCGCGGTGGTATGGCTTAAGCTATGGTAATATGACTACATGATCATATGACTATGTCTTTTGGGTACCTGACCTTGACCCTTGGCCTTAACTTTTGATTTCAGACGGTGGAGACCATGGTTAACGGAGCTTTCGCTCGTATAACTAGGTGCAAGCCACGTTGAACCCCAGCAATTTTTCTCCACACACGAAAAAGACTTTCTAAGAAGAAAACTTGATATGGTAGGCATAGCCGCCAGTCTGTCCACTCTGCGAGGAGGACCTTTGCGAAGAACACATATCTCTCTCGCTATTACGGATGTCAGAGTCGCTCGGAAGCTTTCGGAGTGTGGATGAAACTTCCACTGGCTCTGGCGCATGCAAGTACGTAGCACCTATTGGTCTATCGGGCAGTTAGCTGCAAACTTGAAAGCCAGGCGTGCAATGTGCTGAAAGAGACGACGCCGGTGGAAACGACAGCGCCACAGAATGGACGTTGGAGGACGTCCCGTGGATGTCCCTCGTCTCAAGACACAGGAATGCGCTGTGTGAGAAAAAAACAGTGGACAACGCCGGACACGACTCGGTGGGCGGTGCACCAACATATAATGGCGGCATTCCAACGATCTCAAAAATGGTTTTGTCCAGAATTGTTGGGTATGTACTACATAGGTTCACTGTGGTCATCCGGAAATACAAATAAGAGCAAAAAGTGCGCACATAATACGGATAGGAGCGCGACAAGTAACTCGTAAAAACATGTTAATAAGAGATGCAGCTGTGGTACATGAAAAGTAGTAGTGATATATGCGTTAATTACGTGCAATAATAAATTTAGTCTAATAGTAGATTCTTGAATTTTTGGGGGTCACGCTCAGTTGCTGCAGGCTCTGACAGCGCATTCAATTGTACTACGGCTGATGCAATGGCAAGAAGGATTTATGGAAGGCATTAGTCTAACCATGTAAACGCTTTAAACTTAATACTAATAAATATACGGCGCGATATTCCGTTGGGTGGAAGTAAGTTGGAGTGTGTTGTGCAAGTGAGGGAAATTATAATATAGTTTACGGAAAAGACAAATTTGGGCAATTTTGTGACGAAAAGAAGGCGTGGTATGTCGAGCGATGAACACTGAACGATGAACACCCAAGCTCTGTGTTTTAGTCGATTCCAGACTTTTATGCTTCCAGAATGAAGAAAAATCGACAGTATGAGGAAAAAGAAAAACATAGTAAGTTCGGTCAATTATGCAACAATTTTGATGGCTGGCTTTGTTTTCCTTTGCGCATCCTTGTTTAGAAAGACCGGCGTTTTAGGAGCTGTAATACAGACACGCGGCACACATTAGGCGTGAAAAAACAAACTGCAAAGCTCCTTTTATTGAATAGCTTAAAGCGAGTTTGATAGAGAATGATTGCGCGTGAATGACATTGTACCATGGTCATTGCACAGAATGGCTTGCATTAAGCGTTCTTTTTTCTGCGAACAATTTTGTTTACTGCATTATGGCACACATTATGGCACATTTAAGAGATCGGAAGCGGGCAGAGTGGGTGAGGGAACAAACACGGGTTAATGACATCCTAGTCGAAATCAAGAGAAAGAAATGGGCTTGGGCAGGGCATGTAATGCGAAGGCAAGATAACCGCTGGTCTTTAAGGGTAACGGAGTGGGTTCCAAGAGAAAGTAGGCGGAGCAGGGGGCGGCAGAAGGTTAGGTGGGCGGATGAGATTAAGAAGTTTGCAGGCAAAGGGTGGATGCAGCTGGCAAAGGATAGGGTTAATTGGCGAGACATGGGAGAGGCCTTTGCCCTGCAGTGGGTGTAGTAAGGCTGATGATGATGATGATGACATAAGATGCGCCCAGTTACGTAAATATGTATCACCCTATACAGCATTCTTCTCTGGCGCGCACTGCATCACTAGCATCATATCTGCAAATAGACTTCCAGTATTCATGAAATGCGATCTTTGTTATGCCCACTGCCATGAAACTGCTGCCCTTATTGGATCAAAACTTGAGCACCAGTGCCTGCCTGGAACCCACCACGCCTAACAAATACGCCCGGATCAATCTAAGCCCGCTTCATTCGTTTTCGTTCATTTTGCATATTCACGCACCACCAACGTATCATCTCAAAAGACAGAATCCGGTCTCGAATACCTCTTTAGTCGGTCGACAAATCGGTCTCAGTCTTTTCTTGGTCCATAAACTTTTCCGCCGCTCTATACATCAAGCGCCACACATTGTTCATCCTTCCCGAATATCGCAGCATTGTGCGCATGTTTCAGAATACCCGGGGCCACTCGCTCGCATTTTCAGCTTCTTTCACAGCGCAGCTGCCAATAGATTATTCCCGCTATGCCCGTGGGTGGGTGAGTGTTGGCGTAGTAGCAAGGCTGGTCATCACGTGACCAGCGCTGTGACGTCACCCGAGCGACGGCTCTACATGACTGCGCTTGCCACTCGTGACCTTATGTCATGACGTCCACGCAAACGGATCCGTCTGATCTACAGCCCTGCCAGCCTCCCACGCCATGATGTTAAAGCAAGCATGTCTCGAAAACAAGCAGCCATCGCAAATTCACAGATCGCCAAATAATAATAATAATAATTGGTTTTTGGGGAAAGGAAATGGCGCAGTATCTGTCTCATATATCGTTGGACACCTGAACCGCGCCGTAAGGGAAGGGATAAGAGAGGGAGTGAAAGAAGAAAGGAAGAATGAGGTGCCGTAGTGGAGGGCTCCGGAATAATTTCGACCACCTGGGGATCTTTAACGTGCACTGACATCGCACAGCACACGGCCGCCTTAGCGTTTTTACTCCATAAAAAAGCAGCCGCCGCGGTCGGGTTCGAACCCGGGAACTCCGGATCAGTAGTCGAGCGCCCTAACCACTGAGCCACCGCGGCGGGGAGATCGCCAAATCGCAAATTTACCCCGCCGCGGCGGCTGCGCTTTTATGGAGGAAAAACGCTAAGGCGCCCGTGTGCTGTGCGTTGTCAGTGCACGCTAAAAATCCCCAGGTGGTCGAAATTATTCCGGAGCCATCCACTACGGCACCTCTTTCTTCCTTTCTTCTTTCATTCCCTCCCTTCTCTCTTCCCTTACGGCGCGGTTCAGGTGTCCAACGATATATGAGACAGATACTGCGCCATTTCCTTTCCCCAAAAACCAATTATTATTATTATAAATTGCAAATCGCAAAAGCATGCAACCGCTGATCTGGATGAATCATTAAAGAAGAACTGAAGAAGTCTTAGAATTCGAAGAGCTGAAATGGATCCAATGTGTGAAACTTGGAGGTGAAGTATTTTTGTGTCAGCATTTGAAGCAGTGACGTAATCGCAGAATAAAACTGCGACGGTGCCCATGCTTCTCCGGAGCGCAAGGCAACGGATATGGAGATCCACGATGACGTCATCTGCGGCGGTGGTATATTTTTTAAACAAAGAATTGTTTGCTCGAAGGAAGAAAACGCATGCTAACGAAGGTAAATCCTGTGATATCCTACGCACGGCAGGATGTAGGCGAAGGCAACGGAAGTCTGAAATCGTATCAGCGATGACATCGTTACCAAGCTTATCCGCACTCCTTCGACGCTGTGAGAAGAAGCCTAAAGATCGTCGCCGCTTTAATCGGCAATTACGCCACCATTTTAAACGCCAGCACTACAAATAACTTTGCATGCTTCACCTACAAGCTTCATGCATTCGCATCCTTTAATCTCGTCAAATTCTATAAAAACGTTTCAGCTTCCCTTATTTAAAACCAAGCATAACTCAAGCCTGTAATTACTATCTTGAGAACACAGCGCTTGCAGACAAAGGACCAGAACAAGAAGGACACACACCTCTTGTTCTGGTCCTTTGTCTGCAAGCGCTGTGTTCTCAAGATGTACCCCAACCAACTCGCCCAGCAACAAACCTTGCTGTAATTACTAATTGTTAATTTTTTTTGTTGTTACAAGAAATGGAAACGAGGACACGCAAGCGAATTATTGGGAGCGTGCAGCAGATTCACTGGACACCGCCCGCAGCTCATGCCACACTGAATACCAAATATAACCCAACAATAAAAAAGAGGAAGGTTTTTGAGAACACATCATTCCGCACCGGAACACGACAGGCAAGGCTGAACGAATCACGACCGGTAATTGACTCCGTTTTTTCGGAGTGCCATATTTAACTAGCCGCATTTGCATAATCGGCGGAGTGAAATTCTTATTTTCTTTTTTCAAACAAGTAACACAAAACGAAGCACGTAATTAGAAATAAAGAGTAGAATAGGGGAGTGACATCCCTGTGTCTGTGTTCTCTCTCCCCCACTCCCTTTCTGTCCAACCAGAAATGACATCAGTGAGCCTCTGTGCCTTTCCCAAGACGTCGTTCAACAAAGACTGCTCTAAGAAGTCGTCATCGATAAGAAAAGAAAAAAAAGTTCAGTTTAAAAACGCCGACAGACGCTCGCTGCGGTGTATGTCTTCCTTCTTTTATATTTATTTATTTTAGACGAATCAGATCCGGAAAGGTACGGGTACCACGATACGGAGTCTTCCAATTCGAAGCCGGGCCCTAGACGTAGTTCTCTAATGAGGACGCGGATAGATGCGGATCTTCTTTGGGGGGCATGAAACGAGCATATATAACGACAACGGCACAATGGATAAGACGCAGAGGGCTTCAGAACCCGCGTCTTCAGCCTTCCTGATCGGGATCCCTCTACGCATCTAAATGGCAAAAGTATTCCCTGAGCGAATTAAGTATCAACCTATTGAAAATCTTTGCTTGAATTACCCATAGACGAATGGCAATGTGTAAAACTGATACCATACTACTTTTTCGGCGTTAACATAGGCAAAACAAAATCGTCTTCGTCTGCGGCGGCTGCTTCGGAGGAGAATGGGCGGCTGACTGAGCGAGCACTCAGCTATCCTCGCCGAAGAACTAGCGAACCGGAAAATGGGGTGGGTTGGTTCTGTACGTCACGGGGTGCAGACAGATTCACTACGCCGTTTTTCAGGCAGTTGCATTGCTCGGTGGAAGTTCTGCAGAAGCCCGATAGATGGCACCAGCATTTCATTTGACGTACCTTGCAGCGCCGACATTTGTGTTTTCTTCGGCCAGTAATTAATTGTTCGCTGTTGCGTTGTTATGTCACCTTGTATGTGGGATCTCGCGTTTGCGAGCGGGTGGTATGAGTCGCACTGAAAACCCCTCAGCTTTAACAGCTGCTGAGGGAGACGCTATCGAAGCGAGAGTGCAAGGTGGTGACCGCAGTGCGAGACTGGAAGGGGGCCGAGCGCACAGCGAAGCGTCAAGCCCAGTTCACGGACATTCGCTTTGGGCGCGCATGTGACGTATGCAGCATAATGTGGCCTGTTGGAGACCTGCGGGAAGCACGAGATTATTTCACGAGTCCTCTCCAGAAAACGTACCTGGGCGAGAAGCTTTCGAAGCCTTGACGTTAGGCTCATCGCCTCGCTAATCACTGAACGAAGGCAGAGTGCCTATTGTATGGACCTGTAGCTATTTTAAATGCCCGTTCACAGATCCCCCCCCCATCCTTAATCCACTAGAGAGCATTACAGATGAGGTGATTGCGCAACGTTGCCGGCAACCTAATTATCGTGGGACAGGAGGCGGATGTAAACATGCGTCTGCGGCAAAACACCTCATCGACGGGGATTAAGCGATAGTCGTTAACGGCAAGCAATACGACACACACACACACACACACACACACACACACACACACACACACACGCACGCACGCACGCACACACGCACGCACACACACACACACACACACACACACACACACACACACACACACACACACACACACACTTTTCGTTTATTTTCACAGCTTAGGTTCATAGACGCAGTCCAGCAAGAACCACGAGCGCCGCATACATGCTCGCGATAGTGACATCACGTAATGGTACATACGTGGTATCGACCGCGGTGATGGAACTGTTACAAACTCGGCAATGTAGCGAATTCGCTTTATTGGGAGACATACAAACCATCTCTCACCCTCCCCCCTCTCTTGTAAATGCCAGAATTTACGAAACAGACGTCCAGAATGAAGCCAACGAGTTTTTATCGATAAAGTCGCGCTCGCAGAGAACACAGGGACCCAATAATTGCTCCTTCCTGCACTTAAGTCGTTCAGAAAACCATTCCCACTCGTTTAACTCATCCCTTCAAACCTTAACACAGTCGTCATTGCGAAAAAATTATATCCTTCAGATCAGATCAAACAAGTCACGTCACCGTTCGGGTGGTTGCCACCTTCCACCTCGCGCACTATACGCAGCAACCCCATTCTCTCGCACTGCCGCATCAACGCGCTATCTCAACTTTTTTTTTCCACCCAATAAAGTTCTACACGAACATAGAGGGCGCCACACACACACAAGTGAGCGAAATAACAAACATACAGGGGGGCGAAAAAGGCACGACGGCTATAAAGCTTTGAAAACCAGTAACGCAGTCGTGAGGCGTACGCCAGACAACGCGCACCACAGATCGCACTCTAGACACGAATACACCTTTATGTGAGCATAAAGGAAGTAAGCTGTCCTCTAGCGCAGGACAGTTTCCGTTTATGAAAAGGTGTGCGTTAGAGGACAGCTTACTTCCTTTTGTAGCGATAGCTACATTACGGTAGCATTTCGAGCCGTCAGCGTGGCAGCGCCGCCACCCTATGGCTGCTAGGGTGCCTCGATGCCAGCGCCGCCGTTGGCATCCTAGTGGCTGCGCCGCCACGCTGTCACGTGGTGCGGAGCAGCTGACTGCGGCGCGACGCCGTGTCTGATCACGTGGTTCGTCACGTGGTTGGTCACGTGACCAAGTTCCACTTGGACAGCTGTAGCTATCTCGTCACTCAGGTTTAACCAAAGCTAAACCACCGCCCATTTTTTATTCCTTTCCATTTAGAGCGCGCAAACATCCTGCCCGCGAGTCAGAAGCGAGAACCTTAATTCTCTTCCTCCTCAGACTTGTCTTTTGTTTCTTCGTCTCTACGTGCAAAACTTTTCTGGGTGCTCACTCGCTAAATACTGGCCGCCCATTGCAGTACGTATTGCGATACGAGGGAGGTCCGCATTATCGGCTGCTGCTGAAGACGCAGCTGTATATATACGATAAAAAAAGGCTGCAAGGCGTGAAGCCCTCGCAGGGTTTTTTGTTTGCTGGTTATTTTTTTCGCATCACGATTGTTTACTGCCCTGGCGTGAGCCAAAAAAAAAAAGAGAGACAGAGACGCAGGGGCTGGATATTCGAGGGAAAAAGGAGATTCCACCTCAGTCCGAGCCCCGGGATTACCAGTGACGCGGCGTCAGACAACTCCAAAACCCAGAGACAGTAAAACCCACGTCTTCCAGACACCTAGGAAATCCGCAAAGGAATGCTGAAAGGAATAGCGAAGATGCCTAGTTAATCCACCCACAAAGAGGGCTCCGTTTTCTTCCTCGGTTGTGGAAGGGTGTAAAGACCAGAGGCAGAGAGGCCGGAGATGGGGAGGTTGTGAATTCAAGGCTCTTCAGCAAAAAAATACTTAGCGTACGAGCGTAGTAAACGTGGTAAGGAGAAGGAGAAAAAAAAAAAGAAATCTCCGGTCGAATCTAGCGCCGCTCAGCGCTCCTTCCGGCATGCATCCCCACTCCCGAGACGAAGAAGCTAGAGGGCGCTTACGTCATTCGCCAACGAAGGCTGCGCGCGAGCCAATCGCAGGCCCGCCCTGTAGTATCGGACCGGAGGCGCAGGAGTGACGTCACGGCGTCCTGTAATGACGCAACCGTGACGCAAGCGCGAGAGTCGGCGAGGGGAAGGAAGGAGAAGAGGAAGTCTGTCGCCCGGTTCCCGGCCGGCCGCTGGCAAGGAAGCGAAGGAGAAAAGGGGTACGAAAGAAAGACAAAAATAAAAAGAGAACACGAGAGAAAGAAGCGGTAGGGGACAATCTGCCTCTTGTCCGGAAAAGGTGTGGAGAAGATGCGCACTACGAGGAAAAGGGAAAGGGAGAATATATCTAAACATGCAATAGAAAAACCAAAACAGAAGTTCAAGCTGGTTGTCGCAGAATAACCGATTGAATGAATAACAAGGAAAAGTAATAAAAAGGAATACATGGGGAGAACTGTGGGAAGGGGTGGGGTCTAGCGTGGTTTTGCTCCCTAATCTTTCTCACGCACCGACTAGCTACAAGGCGAGCAAACGAGCCAGTGGCCATGGTAGAAAGAAAAAAAAACAGAGAAGGATGCGCCGGGCTGCTTCCCGGGTTCGCGAACCTCAAACAAAGAAGGCATATGCAAACGAGCATGCTACACTACATAGGTCGTCGGGTATGCTGGCGGAATATTGAAAAGGGAAGTGGATGGAGGGGGGGGGGGGGGGGGGTGCGGAGAAGAAAAAACACAAAAAATTCGTGTCTCGTCGCGCCTGACGGAAAAAAAAGAGACATTGGAAAGAAACAAACGCTGCCTAGCGGAGCCTGTTCCTCTTTTTTTTCCCCCCTTTCAAACCTTATTCAAGGTTCCGGCCGGTGGCACATCGCCTTCGCGGTGGGGCTTGCTGCTGTCTTGTTTTTGTACGCACGAGCCACCGGTGCTTCGCGCGGGCTCGCACCTAGGGAAGCATGGAAGGAGACCGCGCACAAACAGGAATAGGGAAAAAAAGGGAGAAAACAAACCTCGTCCCGAGGTAACGACGTTGCGGGAGGAGGACGCAATATATTCTGGGGGGGACCGGACAGTGGTTGGTCACGCCGGACGGTAGCGCGGGCGCATTTCATGGTTGCCTTCCATTTTGGCGGAGCGCTGTTTGACCGCCTTCCGTTCTTCCGTGTAACCCGACCGGAAACGTTTGCGCAGCTCAGGTTCTTGGTTTAAAAGCACAGTTCACAATAGAAATGTTTTTTTTTTCTTTAACTGATCACGTGATTTGTTTTTCTTCATATAGGAAGTGGGGCAAAGACAGAAGATGCGGTCATGGTTTAACCAGGCGCTGAGCACAGCTACTCAGCTCCGTGTATCTTTCCGCTTTCTTTTGAGAACGGCCGAGCTCAACATTATATGAGCGTGCTAATCGAACGAACACTCTGCATACATTAACTTCGAGGGCCTGCGGATAATTGTGGATGCTATTTAGTCAGCCTTGTGATCACATGCGAGGGAAATCCCCAAAATAGAGTTTTCATTGTAATTCGTCTTGTAGAGTATCACTTCACCAGCAAAAAAAAAAAATGCATTGCAATCACTGCAGCGAAGAAGCCTACCAGGTGTCTCCACGCTGCCACGTATTTAGTAATGCGCTGCAATCTGAGCAACGTATCCGCCTGAAACATCCATCAGATGGCGCCACAAACCGCCCTTTCAAAGCCGCGCGCCGAGCGGGTCTCTATAAGGTTCTAATCTAAACATTCGGGCATTAGGAGAAATTGAGAATGTTATTAGTTCCCCTTGTCTTGACTTCCGATTCCAGCCGCTCCTTTCCTGCGTCAAGAAAAGCACTGCGTGACGTCACAAGAAGGCTGGGAAAAGGGATGAGGACAAGGCGAGGTGCTCCCGCGACGTAATTGGAAACGAATACAGCGATTATGTAATACTCAATTAATACTACTTAAAAATAACCCCCCAAAAATAGCAAGTGATAGCGGTGACTTGTGAAAACAGTAGTGAGACGGATGCCGCAAGCGGCCCGTCCCACCGAGCTAAGTTTTAGCTATGGTTAGAGGCCAGTGGAAGTTGAGAGCAGACGAAAAGGAGTGCTTGTGGTTTGCAAATTGCACTCAAGGAAGGTTTCGATTAGAATGCCCTTTACTGCAATTTGACCGCATATGGAAGACACGTCATGGACCCTAACAAGAGCAATATACCGCACCTTCGTGAAAAATAAATAAAGAAAATGGTACCAGAAGCGACACGCGTGTCACTACCGCTCGTTATTTCTCATCTCTTTTTCAGTGGTAGGTGCCCATGTCAGACAAACAATAAGGACCTCCCGACAACCTATCAGGAGAGATAGCACGGTACAAAGAACAAATAAACTGGGCGCCTATTAACTCTGACTTGGGCGAGGGGAGACAGGGAGGGAAACCTCGTCCTGTGACCAGCCTTTCGAATAAAGGACTCCTCTTCGTCTGGGACTTGTCTTCGCCTTCCTTCCCTTGTTCATGTCCCCCCTTCGAAGAACCACCTTTTCCCCTTCCTCCATTCCTTTACCGCAGTCGTTTATTAAATGTTAAATAGGAGGAAAAAGAAAGAGCTCGCATTGACCATTACTACAAAGACGATAGCCGCATTGCATTTCCTTATGACCGTCGACCAATTGCACTAACGGCAGACGTCGACTTCAGGTACAAGTCGATTAGCTTGGCGCCACAAGGTATACGGGAAGGCATGAAGAAACACACCGCAACGCAGTAAGCTTTTTTTCTCTTTTGTTCTTTCCTTCTTTTGTCCTGTAGCGACAGCTGTATATGACACACTGGGCGAAATCATGTCGTTGTCGTCGTCCTCATTCCTTCTCTCTCTCCCTGCGTCACGAATGAGCGATCGTGGCAGCCCTGCCCCCGCGCCTCATGACCGAGTTACTCCACCCCGTTATTCCCATACTTCCAGCAAAATGAACTCACTATAATCGGACACAACTTAAGCCTACAGTGAAGCTCCGTCCACCTTCAGGACCGCCGCACAGAATTCTTCTACGACAAAAAAAAAAAAAGCTAGAACTTTTCTTGTTAACTAAACAAGACACTAATCATGAGAAAAAAATTATAAGTTCTAAAATTTTGATAGTTGTTTAATAAGGTCAAAGGCTAAAAGCTGATTTCACATACTGTTGTGATTGGCTAGCGGAGTAATACAGGACGCCCCCCCCCCCCCCCCACGCACACAAACACACGCCCCCCCCCCCCCCACACACACACACACGCACGCATACAGGAGCACGCGCGCGCGTATATTATGCGTTTCGACCGGTCCGCCAGCCGTACGCATGGTGTGGCCGTTAAGTAAAAAAAAGAAAAAACGCCGGGCGCACCGACCGCTTTAAATTTGGCGGACACCAATCGATTCTTTGCCGTTGCGGACTGTGTAAGGAGCAGGGAGCCGGTAAGAGGCGAATGGAGAGAGGGGGGGGGGGGGGGAAGAGGCGGCAGATGGGAGAGTGGGCCTGGCTGTCTGGCGCAGACGCCTCGTCCGTATCAAACAACGCATTCCCGGGCGGCCCTAGTGGCGAGAGTAGCCTACGCTGCGCCACCTCTCTGCTACAATACGGAAACATCACGTGCCGCCCTCTCTTGATAATTTTTTTTTTGTACGAAATGAGGCGTCAGAGCAACTCCCGCCGTTTTCACAAGCGCTGTTGTGTGTGACAGAGACTGTGACTGTTGTCGCCACTTCCATAGCGCGAAGCAATAATGCAGATACAACACCTTCATCCAGGGTTTTGCTGACTTGTACTGGTTCACAGCAGCTGTCTGCAAAGCGCTTAATGTGAAGTACGTCTTAATAGCTTATCTTTTTTTTAATTCTTTTAGTGTGTGATCAGTCGGCGCTTTAGAGTTTAGCAGCAAGTAAGCGTAACGATACCTGTTTAGTGTTAATCATTTTCTGCTGCAAGTCGCACTTCGTTATTGCGTGTTCGACGTTCGTATGTTATCATCGTCGTTATAAGTCGTTCTTTTATCAGGCCAAGGATTTGATCTACTTTTTCAGCCCGTCTCGATTTCCCGCCTGATGGTCGTCCAACCGTCATTAACACTCTTTTCAGTTCGCCCATTCACACAGTTCTCTGCCTTTCTCTGTTTTTTCCGCCCGTCCCTCGAGTACAGCGCCACTGCTTATAACGAATATCGGATTTAACGAAGTTTGCCAAGTATTGAATACGCAGAGCTCTATTAAAGTTATCAATGCAACCGTACCCTCTGCAAATGTTTAACAGAACAAGTGGCGCGTACCTAGTTGGTACCAGGCTATTACTGCCCTTGTTAAACTCGACTACACTCGATGTGGAGTGGAGTTCGTGTGCAAACGCGCTAAGCACGCGTTTAGGGGAGAAATGCAATTGTCCTCGATCGTATTAAAAAAATTGCGTGTGCTATTAAAGAACGCCAAGTGATACAGACTAACCTCCGGAGCTACCAACCATACGGAGTGCCTTGACTGCATTGGCACGAACAAATCGACATCCACTCAGAAGTTACCGGACTTATCGCTGTTCTCAGGAGTCAAAGATCCTTCTGGATAACATTCCTACTTATGGTCACGTTACCGTGAGAAGTTTTTTGTCACGACATATTACTGCGCCGTTTCACACCTAGAAAAGTCCCCTTACGCAACCATCGCTTTTAGAATAAAATTCAGAACGTTTACGCTCGCGACGTGAATCGCATAATTTCAGAGAGGTAGCCCTAAACGTTGTCGGTGTTTCTAAGCTCTGAACCTTTCGCCTCTTTAAAATCATCTCTCGCGGCACAGTCCAGGTGTCCCATTTCATCACTGTGAGGTTGCTGCCATATCGTTCTTCATAACTACTTATAACCCCCTACGCAGACGCTCTCTCTCTCTCTCTCTCCTTGGCTTCTGCAGAACGAGGACGCTAGTGCACACGAACCGTGACCTTCCCCCCCACCCCCATACCCCCGCCACAAGCGACGCCAGCGCCATCTGTCAGGCGCGGCGTGCAATGGAGGCTAAGTGAGCCACGTGAAGAGGCTGGTAACGGGATCGGTGGTGAATGGAGGTACGCATGGCTTTTCGCGGAACGTCGAATAGACAGATCTCGCTGTAAAAAATAATAATAAAAAATGAAAAAAGCTACTGGTTGCCGTTTCTTCTTGTGACTTGGCTTCACCTCAGAACACTGTGAATGAAAGGAAGTGGCTTTTACAGTGCAGCACACGACACGGGTGCTCCGGCAACGGAAGAATATGTGGCCTTGATCGTGGCCATCATCAATGCTGCAACGTCACCTCTCTCGTCTTTCATCCATTCTCTCAACGTGCTAATCCAGGGTGACATACCTACTGCGCCTTTCCATTCTTTTAAAACCTAACCTAAACTGACCCCACGGAGTGCTCTGTTTTGAACTGAAGGTTCACGCCATCATACGACGCAACAGTGGTTTCACCTCTTCAGCTTTCTTACGGCGAACTGGAAAACTGCAGCAAAAGAAACTACATAAAGATGATGATACTGAAAAAACCAAAGTAATAGTTCATATAAACATTCAAAATTATTATGAAAATTTTCAGCTCATAAAAACCGTATTATTTTGTTCTTGAAATATAGCATGTTTAGAGCCGGTTACCTGCGCTATTAACAGAAATTGGAGCTGATAGAAAAAAAAGAACAGGCCACACTTGTGCTAAAGAAAACAATCGTCAGCATTGTATTATGTGATCTCAAAAATACGAACACCAAAAAACAAGAACAAAATGCGGGAAGCAGTCGTACACCAAACAGCTCGGATTCTTATAAAGTGGAAGATAGTGTAAACATCACAACTCACATGGGTGACTTGAAGAACCACGCAAAAAAATTAAACTGAATTATTTTGACGACAATCAGGGTGAGTCATGTCCTTTCATTTAGTTATAAGTACATGAATTACATTACATCTACTGTTATACTGTATTGACACATTGCAATTGCGTGTTCTGGAAACACGGGGCGCCGTAGCCTCACGTACTATAAACACCTGCACTTTAATCACATAATCTTATTGGATATAGTGATCACAACCGTATTTTGACGTCTTCTGTCCTTCTTGCGAATAAAGAAAAATATAAATTGTAACGCTGTTTTATCTTTACTACTATCTTTTACTACTTGGGTGTTTACTTCTACTAATACAGCGCTTTCGTCAACTACACCGAAACTTATTCGTGTGCTTGGAAAACAAGCAAGGCATATCTTTGAAGATGGGCTTGCATTTGCATTTCTTGCACCGCTGATATGTGTGTGCATAAGTATTGCCCAGCGAGATTATTTTGTGTGATCACTTAACTTTGTTTTAAGGAGCCCCAGTCGTACTGCGCAAAAACGTTGTCAGAACAAAGGAACCATACACATAAAAGTCTTATTCACGCGAAAAAAACACGTAAAACCTCTTCATGTTGCACTCTTTCATAAGTTCATTCCAATCCAATCCCCAACAATGATCATTCCAATCCCCTTACACCCGTGCTTGATAACATATACACTGCTCACCTACAGTGACCTCGGCTTTTTCAGAGAAGAAGTTAATGACCGCACGACATTTGTTTAGAGTTGTCAGAGTAAATCCCTTTATCTTGTGGCTTAAGCTCGTTTCCACCAGTTCTAGCAAATTTTCGACCGCATACAGAACCTTTCCCTGGCTGAACTCGTCTATACTCGCCCACCAATACCTGATCAAGAGTGTCGCACTTAATTACAAAAGCCGCATGCCCCCCCTCCCCCCACCCCCCCCCACCCAGAATATTAAACAGAAAAGGACATGCCGCAGACGACGTGCGTTATTAGTATTTTTTTGGGCAGTCTCTACGTATATGCAGAGAGGTTTACCAAGCCGCGCATACTCCATAACCTGTATGGAAACTGCAAAAATTAGTGTCGGTAACTATTCGCCACGCAGTTCAACATTCTTCCTGACTTGGCTCATATTGCGCTTTTTCCACCGCTGCTCACCCTCACTCTCTTCACTTTTTTTTTTCCTTCGGCAAGGTTCCTCCCGCAGTGAAGCAGGCAGGAAACCGCCGCATTAACAGCCGCCCACTCGATACAAATTATCCAACTAACAAGAAATGGCGCCGGGCGAAACGGGGTGGCGAGCTCGGGAATGCACCCGAGAAATGTATTTTCGAAATTTTTTTTTATACTACTGTCCGAGGCCAGCAGCCCATTCCGCTTCCTTTATTTCCAGAGGGCGTAGAAAATAAAGGCCCCGATTTGCACTGCTTATTCCGAAACGAAAAAAAAATCCCGAAAATAAATAAAAATTGCTAGCGGGGCTTTATACGGCGCGGGAAAGAGTTCGCCAAGAAAGATTGTAAGGAAGGATGGAGAAGGCCGGGCCGACTTCTTGTCTGTTCAACGGAACAAAAAAGCGTGAGGACGCCCTGGAAAAAAGAACAAAAAAAAATCTGAGGTACGAGAATTGGGGAAGAAAGGCACAAAGACAAAAACAACAAACGAGAAACTAGGGGATCATGAACGGGCACGCATAGCTGTAGGTAGGGAAAAAAAGGAAGTAAGGAAGGAAACGGTGCAGGCAGCCACGGAGTATTAAGGTCACGGCGGACCGCTTCCGTCGATTAAAAGTATTATGCGGAGCGAAAACGGAGAACGCGATAAATAAAGGGGAAAAAAGGACAGGAAGACGAACAATAAGAAGCGGCGTAGAGCAGTTTATGCGGACTGCGCACAAAAAACGGACGCCCCACGCGCGCGCGCGGGCCCGCTCGCGGCAAATAAAATTAAGCTCTCCCTTATATATACTCTCGCTTTGCCCACAGTACCGTGCAGCACTCGGAAAGCTAGAATTATCGGGAGCCAATCTCGAGGAGAGTGACAGTGTGCCGCCAGTGAACTGTGTTTCTCCACTAGCACACTGAACTTGGAAGACAGTGTTCCTCCAGAAGGAATGCTGTCCTCGCAGTCGCTGGTTCCTCGAGGAGCAGCACTGTTCACCGAAGCACTCTTTTTCACTGGGAGACAGTGTTCTTCAAGAGGACCGCGGTCCTTCAAAAAGAACATCGTCTACTGGAACACTGGAGTGAACTACTCCCCACCCTGTTCCACTTGGAGAGGACAGTTTTTCTTCAGGACGAACACGGTAAACTGGAACACCGGACTATAATACTGTTCAGCCTTTCCAATGCAGGGCAGTGTTTGCTTCAGGAGGAACCCTGTTCAGTGCAACAGTAGACTGGAACACTGGCCACTTTTTTCCACTATTTTCTTTTCCTCCAACGACAGTATTCCTCCAAAAGGACCAATGTCTACCGTACACTGAACTGGAGCACTGACCCCTATTCCACTTGGAGGACAGTGTTCCTACGAAAAGTATGCAGACGAGACGAAGAGGGAATGAATCCAGAGTTCTTTAGCCACATAAGAAAACTAAATATAAATTGCGCCATGAATCGCAGCCAGTTTCTGGATGTTATCAGATGGTGGCGACATCTGTGAGCTTCGCGTCAACCACCGGCGGCACCTTCCAATTTTGCTTTCTACTCTACAACCACATTCTCGGTGGAACTGGGAAGTTTGTCTTTATACCGCTAGTAGCGTGGCGGTCAGCTAACCTACGATCATTGGACCAATCGGAGCGCCGGATTTCGATACGTAGGCCCTCAGGGAGTCAGCTGGTGCGCTGAAAGAGCTTTGGCTAAAAGGTATACCGGCGTCTACCTTGTTTGTTCTGCGGAAAACCAGCAGGTGACACACGAAACTACAGAGGCCAAACCTACTACGTTGTAGAATATCAAGGAGTAATGACCGAACAGAGCAAATACAATCGGTATGTCTGGTCACCAATATTACGCCTAAAACAGAAAATATTTAATCACTGAGGTCGTCAGCATTCTCCGCAAAGCCTATGGTGTTGTGATGTAGTGTTATACTGCTTATTCCAGACTGTTGTATACTTAAAATATATATGCTGCTCACTAACTCATGCATACATTTCCATCTCCGCGTGATTCTAGTTGTCGACGAATTTCGCCGGAAGTGACTTACCACGCATGGATTAACACACAGAAAATGGCGTAACGACGTTACCTATTTGTTTACCAACAAAGATTTGCCAAGCCTTTGCCCAAAGTCGACTCGACTGGACGGACGTACTGGGAACGTGGGTCAATGCGACTGTCACAGTGAAAATTTAGAACTGAGTTTCCAGTAAGCATCCAACCCGGTCGGGCTTCGGCTCAAAGATATATCTAAAGCAAAAATCACCGGCGATGTGTCTGCGCTACGTTCGAACCAGAACGTCCGAAACCAGAAATAATCTCATCGCATATTTTAAAGCAATCAGCGAAACAGAGCTAGCAGAAGAGCCGAAACATATACATCACACAAAATAGCTAATTGGATATAAGGCAAGCTAAGCGCGCTATACATCCCACAGTGCACGCGAATCTGGGCCAGCGCCGGCGCGCCTCGTCGATTCCACAGAACTGCACAGTTTTTAGGGAACGACACAAAGTATACAACTCCAGTCTTCGCTGCCTGTTTCTTCTCTCGTCTCCTTTCGAGAACTCCTGGGAAAAAGGGAAAGGGAAAAATAAGGGAAGCGAGCGAACGAGAGAGAGAGAGAGATACCGAGCGATCCACAAAGAAATGTTTGTGCCTCTCCCGGCCCCTCCTAAGCAAAGACGGAAGGAGGGTACGTCGCAGTACCGCCCCCGTAACACACACACACGCACGAACACATCAGTGGAGAGGAGGAGGAGGAGGAGGAGGAGGAGGAGGAGGAGGAGGAGGAGGAGGAGGAGGAGGAGGAGGAGGAAGGGAAGATGAGGAGGAGGTCCAAGGGCGCTCCGAGAGATGTCGCGATTGAATTACAGGTCGTTAGTGCGTAGCCCCAGGCTTAATGAGTTCAAGGCGGTTATTGGCGCAGCTACACACGGTCAGCCAGTCTTACAGCCGGCCTGTCCCTGTTTTTTTTTCCTCCTTCTAACAGCGTGAACCTGTATCTCCGCGAAGGACCAAGAAAACGTGTATACGTTTTCAGTCTAATGAGAAGACACGGAGACCACCGACTCCGCAGCTTCTAGAGACACGGGAGCGCGGGGGGAAAGACGACGTGAGTGACGTCGCTACATTATACGGGGTCGGCGACCGTGACGTCAGGGCGCGGAGGAAAAGGGCACGGGAGGTGGCTCGAGATGGTCATGGCTGTCGGGACCGGGAGAGGAATTAATTGGCCGCGTTTATATGTGTCTGGGCGCGGGGGGCGCGAACCGAGTGCTTATTGGAGCCGGACCGCGCGACACGGGCCTTTTGGAATGAATTAGGCGTTAACGACTTGCGTCCGTTAGGGGGCATAAACGTTTTTCTGCTAATTTGGAACTTCCCCCCTCCCCTCCCCCCTAGGAGAGCGTGGACACAGTGGCTGCGAAGTGTGAGGGCTTTTGCAGATTTCGCGCTTAGTGCTGAAGACATAGCAGGGAATCGGGTACGGGCGTGTCCCTCAAAAAAAAAAAAATTCAGTACGCAGTGCATAAGACCCTTTATGTACTGCCTAATGAAATTTAGCAAGAATGTGTCTAGTGATGACATACCCAGAAATTTCGGACAAGCGCATTTTTTTTTTCAAGACAAAAGTACTTTGTGAACGCAGATTTTTCGCATGTCATAATATTGCACCGTAACAATCAATACATTCGTATAGATCCACTCTCGTGACGCTTGTAGTTCCCTGCTATTTGGTGTCAAAAACGCACCTCATTGTTTTGTTTTTTTGTGGCAGTCATAACTAAGTGTGAATGCAGGACAAAGTTTAAAAGCAAGACATTGGTATGTATCGGATGGAAAGACTATTTCCGTCGATATGTTCATAACAGTATATTACAATATTCCACAGTTGCGCCACAATTATAAGGTATGTCCGGGAAAGCTGGACTTAAGACGCATTTTATTCTGATTATATCACTCGCAGTTCCTCGCGCGGCTTCTTCAGTGAAGGTGTAGATTGAAATGGGCTTACATTAAGAGACCACCGCCACACAAGCAACATGCTGAACGCCATGCTTAGTACAGTGTAGATACAACTTAGTCCGATCTAGTCCCGTGTTGTCCAACAGCTTAAAAAATGCATTGCCTGTGACTAAACATAGAAGTCTGAATTCTATTGGCTGCGTTCTTCTTTTAAGTTATCACTTATTCCTGTTCATCATCTTCCTATTCTTCGAAGCTCACCTGGAAAACAGGAATAACCTATTTTCCTACCTGCGTGGTCACGCAAACCTGTGTAAACAGTACGTGCCATGTGTGAATAATAATAATAATAATAATAATAATAATAATAATAATAATAATAATAATAATAATAATAATAATAATAATAATAATAATAATAATAATAATAATAATAATAATTGGTTTTTGGGGAAAGGAAATGGCTCAGTATCTGTCTCATATATATCGTTGGACACCTGAACCGCGCCCGTAAGGGAAGGGATAAAGGAGGGGGTGAAAGAAAAAGGGAAGAGAGAGGTGCCTTAGTGGAGGGCTGCGGAATAATTTCGACCACCTGGGGATCTTTAACGTGCACTGACATCGCACAGCACACGGGCGCCTTAGCGTTTTGCCTCCATAAAAACGCAGCCGCCGCGGTCGGGTTCGAGCCCGGGAACTCCGGATCAGTAGCCGAGCGCCCTAACCACTGAGCCGTGAAGGTGTACGGTTTTAAACACCAGCATTGCTGCGAAGTGCGAACATATATGCAATGTGAGTGGTGTAAAGCGACGCACAGACATCTAATGCGTTTCTGCTATAAAAAAGGCGAAAAAAACGCTATAAAAAACGCTCTGCTCAGGCCCGCCTCCTCCGTTCGCGCTCTCCACTCAAGACGCTTTTTTTTTCTTTTTACTTTTTTGGTGGTGTTCCATAATTGGTGTCAGTGGCTCTCAACGCTGTCGGCTCATGAATTCATCTAGCGCCACATATATATTACGTTGACTCATCGCAACACCAATGCACAGTCCCGTCTCGTGTGCCTGCTCTCGTCTTTGTGCTTGTCTGTTTTAAGTTTCGCTCTATATAATTTTAATGCACAGTCGCAAAGAGCGAAATCAGGAAGAAAAAGTTTCAATATAATTCAAGAGACAGTGGTGCTATTTTTGTGGTCATATTAGGTTGCCTTATGACGCTTGCATGACGGGTATAGTTGAATAGGAGAACCTGGATTCGCAGTTATGCGTGGCTTGCGACCAACTGTCTAGAAGAGTAAGGTCGGGCGTGCAAGCACTAACGCGCATGCGCACTTCACGCTACATTAGGCTTACGTTTAAAATACTGTAAGGCGCAGACGAAGGCTCCCGGTATATTTGGGCGTTCCGTTGTTGGTTTTCAAGACTGTTAAAAGCAGGAAAAACCCTGCTGAATATTGAAGTAAGCTGTAAAAAGTGCGAGAAATATTCGGTTAGCTTTTGTTCGTGGAACAAAGGCTTGCATCCCGGAAACGTAATGCAAAAAAGCATAAATATGCAAAGTAAGCAGAAAGCACACGATAAATGAAATTCCTCCTCTCAATGCCCAACATTCATGGACAAAAGTTTTGAAAATTGAACAGTTGTAAGCTACGGGCATAGAAATATTGAAGGCAATGGTCCATTCTTCCGATCTGCAGCAAAACCTTTCTTTTGTAGTGTTTCTATTCCTAGCGTCGAGCAGTTAAGACTACCGTATTTCTAGAAAAGCAATAGGGAATGCTTTTGGCGATAGCAAAAACGTTAGTACGAAAAAAAATGCAAGCCTGCCGACGGGACATATGCGAATATATTGATTGTTATAGTGAAATCTTACAATATATGAAAAATTTTGCGCTCGAACTTTTCCCGCTCAATTAAAAATGCTTTTGTCCAGAAGTATTGGGTAAGGTTGTGGGATTTTTTTTAAATGCGCGATGTTTACTTCAACGCGTTACGAAGCACGTGTGCCGAAATCACAGCGCCGTCAATGTAATTATTCTACGCCCCTAATTGCACACGCGCAGAAGACCGCAAGGGCTCGTAAAAAGGGACAGTCCCTCTATACCGGCGTGGTTATTTCTGATCTTCGAAAATATGATACGCATGCAGTTGTTACGAAACACCGCTCCCGCCGCCGCCCAGGTTCAGTGGCGGAAACGCCGGCCGAAGGAAAAAGAAAAACAAACCACCAAGAAGCGTCGTCCACGTCATCCGAACGGAAACGGTATATAATGAAGCACACCACGGTTGCGGACTTATTTTGAGAGGCACGCTTCCAGATACACGCCCCCATCTAGGCGGCCTTCAAATCACCCGTACGGAGAGCTTACTGTGTCCTTGTTTATTTTAACCGGAGAGAGACACAAAGCGCGAGCCTGGAACTTGTTCATCAGGACAAAGCGACGGGTTTAGCCGATTCGAGACACTGATCTCCCTATGTCCGTCGCGGCTGCTCGATGGATGCGCTGTTCGGCTACTGATCGCAAGGTCGCGTTGGCCGAATTTCGGCGGTTGCGGAATGCAACAACGCCCGTGTGCTGTGAAATGTCAGTTCATGTCACAGAACCCCAAGTGACAGAATTAAATCCGGAACCCTTAACTACGACGTTCCTCATGACCGTCATGTGTAGCTGTGGGACGTTAAATCTCGCATATAGTACCATCCTATGATCTCCTTGACCACTGTACTATTTGTTCTGAAAATTGGCTTTGGGGGAAAGGAAATTTCGCCCAAAATTGGTTTTGGGGGAAAGGAAATACCCGCCGCGGTGGCTCAGTGGTTAGAGTGCTCGACTACTGATCCAGAGTTCCCGGGTTCGAACCCGACCGCGGCGGCTGCGTTTTTATGGGGGAAAAACGCTAAGGCGCCCGTGTGCTGTGCGATGTCAGTGCACGTTAAAGATCCCCAGGTGGTCGAAATTATTCCGGAGCCCTCCACTACGGCATCTCTTCCTTCCTTTCTTCTTTCATTCCCTCCTTTACCCTTCCCTTACGGCGCGGTTCAGGTGTCCAACGATATATGAGACAGATACTGCGCCATTTCCTTTCCCCCCAAAACCAGTTATTATTAAAGGAAATGGAGGAAAAACGCTAAGGCGCCCGTGTGCTGTGCGATGTCAGTGCACGTTAAAGAACCCCAGGTGGTCACAATTATTTTGAAGCCCTCCACTAGCGCACCTCTTTCTTCCTTTCTTCTCTCACTCTCTCCTTTATTCCTTCCCTTGCGGCGCGGTTTAGGTGTCCAACGATATATGGGAAGATACTGCGGCATTTCCTTTCCCTGAAAAAAAATTATTATTTTTTTTTATTATTTAAAGGAAATGGCGCAGTATCTGTCTCACATCTCGGCGGACACCTGAACCGCGCCGTAAGGGAAGAGATAAAATAGGGACTGAGAGAAGAAAGCGAGAAAGAGGAGCCGTAGTGGAGGGCTCCGGAATAATTTCGACCACCTGGGGATCTTTAACGTGCACTGTCATCGCACAGCACACGGGCGCCTTTGCATTTAGCCTCCATCGAAACGCGGCCGCTGCGTTCGGGTTCGAACCCGGGTACACCGGATCAGTAGCCGAACGCACTAACCACTGAGCCACCGAGGCGGGTGCTGTTTGTTCTGCTTTCTAATTTTCAGCTTTCACATTTAATCCGTTCATGTAACCTTCTTATGCGGGTGTGAACGAATTTAAATAAAGGCAAAAAAAAACTCACCGGACGGTTACCATTGTGTAACGCGATGCTCAGCGATAGCTGTTTAGGCGTTTAATTTTGGGGATACTTTCCTGACGCACCCGTGTAGTGGTCACGTGATGCATCCCTGCACTGGCAGGCGGCTGTTCCAAACTAAGCCACCCGTAGGCTTATGCGACCCAGGTTGACCGTGCACCCACTGCGCCCACAGTAAACGCACCCACCGGCTACGCCGACCTGGACGACGCCGGACGACTACGACGCGCAAGCCAGGGACGGTCGCCTAACAGCTATCGCTGTAAAAATCAAAACAAAAAAACTGCGCTTGCGCTCCGTGATTTTAGTGACTGCGAAGTCACGTTAGAAACGACCAAGGCGCCGTACCGACCAAGAGGGTCGGTGTAAAAGACGTCTGTAATGTTCTTGGTCCTTCTCAAACTCGTTCCCCCCTCCCCCGACCCCCCCAGAAAAAACCTAAACGATACGAGTCCAGTTTCCATTAAACCTTTTGTTTCACGCACGGAAGTAACCCAGTTTGTCTGCTAAGACAGTCAGTCCTGTAGATACAAAGAAACTCGCGGACTGACCCAGCGGTTAAGAGTCCAGAGGTGGGCAACCTCATGAGGTCGACCTCAACCTCAAAATGACCTCATCCTCACGTCGTGAGGTGAGGTTGAGGCGAGGTCGGCGACGGCTCGAAATTTTGTGTGGTTTGCAGATCAGACCTCAACCTCACGCGTGAGCTTGAGGTTGAATGATGTCGTCTTCAGTGAGGTCAAAATTTTGAGGTCGAGACTTTTTGCAGTTGCCACTTCTTACTCCGACGAGTGCCGCTTCCGAAGCAGAGTTGCAGCGCGTCACTGCAATGACGCTTGGTGTTCGGTTTCCCCTGTTTGGACAACCGGATGCCACAGTTCCCTCTTAGCTTCCGGTGCTGCGCCGTAATGTCCGTTCAGTCCGAGCCTACAGGAAGACGCACCCCTCTGGTCTTCCCGGAAGGGGTGTTACTGTCACAGCACGCCACTCTCCCTCCCCTTTGCCCCGCTGGCGTAGCACCCGGCTGCCTGCCGGTCGGCTCTAACTCCCGGGAGGGCGCAAAGCACGTAACTCACGTCGACCCGCGGTAGCTTGTTTGATGCCGCAAACAAATTACTTCAGTCCAAGCACGCAATACATTTGTCGCAGCGGGGATGGCCCCAAGCAAGGCTGCTTCGTGTTCATGCTCGTTGCCGGAGCTGATGTCATGGCTCCACGCTTTGCAGTCGAATAAAGGGGATCCTGCTGTACATTACAAGCTGACTTAACAGAAACTGGAGTAGTCGACACTGGCTAGAGAATGTGATTCAGATGGTTCCTAACAAGGACACCTGCTGTTTTGATTAAAAAAGCACGATGCCAGAAAAACCTGTATAACACATTCGAAGCTTTTGATCGCTGACTTCCCCTTTCGAATCTCACACTACTTCTGTATATTCCCGTTCCGTAATGCAAGCAGATGCGAATATAAGTTAACTTTTTATCCTCCCGGATAACCCCTCTTTTGGTCTCCGGTTCCTTGTTCCTTCTCGGAAATTCACTTATTATGCCGAAACACCGCAACACGAGGCGAACGCGCCAGCATAGCGGTGTTACAGCGGCGAAAAAATGCAAAACTACAATGAATGTATATATTGATGTGGTAGCTGACTCCTTTTTCCTTTTTTTTTATGAAGATGTGTGAATGGAACTGATTACATGCTCGCGTTGTGCTGCTGAGTCGCTGTTTCAAACCTTCTAATATGACGTTTAATGGGGCACACTGTTGTTCGCTTCTGTTTTTAGTGTGCGATTTTTGTTTATATGCTTCTAATCACTCTCTTTTTTTTTCTCGTATGGGATCAGTTAGGTTGGCGGCCTGCCTCGCAGACGACCGGGCACTACCCGTTATCTTTAACTATTTTGCAGAGACCCATCCTTCACCTTAAACGGCTTCGCAGAATGCTCGCGCGGTGCTCGTGGGTAAAAATGTCGAGGATGCTGGCGTACCATTGATTATTTCATTATTGAAGGAAAACAAGTGATTGACTTAAAGCAGCTTGTCTCAGACTGGTTGGCGAAATGGTACCCAAAATTCTGCTGAGGCGTATGAGTACTTAGGCGCTTTTTTTTCCCCGGGGTGGGGGGCTCGGAAAAAGATTTCGCTGCGGGGGTGGGGGGGGGGGGGCGGCAGTTGTTTTGACCCGCGTGATTTTAATAGTTAGCACAGTGTTCGAATATGTAATTAGCCCTTTCTTTCGAAATGCCGCGGGTTCACCGAGTCATCGGAGAATTCCCAGGATTCGAAACCATTACCATCGCCACCTGGAGGGAAGTGCAGAAACGGGGGCGGGTTTTGACCTCCCAGGAACATCAACATCATCATCCTTAATTATTTGCTACAGGTATTCCTATTTTCTCCTACAGTAATTGTCTTCGTTGGCTGGATACTCTACAATATTTAATCAATATTCTGGCAACATTTAATTTCGTAGCGGTATATCACTTCCTCGGGCTCATAAGGATACACTGTAAGCATCATCATTATCGCCATCATCTCGAGAGTCAAAGGCAATGTGTCGTTGCATGATATTTGCAGTATGTCATACATGAGAACTGGCGCGTTTACCTGCTGGACAATCTGAATGTCATTAATGTAGACGGGTTGTGGGCACTATTTGTAATACGTCATGCGCGCATGTGTAGTAATGTGGGATCCATATGGATCTTGAAATGGGGGTGGAAGGGGGTGGATGGGGTGTGTCTTGTCAGGTGTGTGTCCTTCTTGTTCTGGTCCTTTGTCTGCAAGCGCTGTGTTCTCAAAGTGGATGGGGGCCTGGTATGACGAGAAATTACATCGTTGTCACGTGAGTGTGATGTCATATTACAGCGTGGTCACGAGACTAGATTTGATGGCACATTACATCGCTGTCACCTGGCCTGATATGACGTCACACTCACATGATGTCATCACTAATTATAGTAATTAGTCTTAGCGTTGCATAATTACATTAATCAGCATCATTTATGTGCCGTCATCACCCTCGTCGCGTGACGTCGCATGGCGCCGTTTCTTGCGGACACTTTTTTTGCGGATATGACCTTGAGAGTGAGCCATCTAATGCTTTCGCATTAATAAAAGAAGCCGCTCGCTTCTGCACAGACATGAATACAACGTGCCTCTGTTGGTGTCGCAGTCGACGCTTGTTAAGTGTTTTCGAAGGCAACATACAGAGGACTGAAAAGAGCATTCTCGCTATGCCGGAGAGAGCTAGAAAATCGAAATATAGTGATATGCGTCTGCATAACCGTCGAATTGAAAAGTACATCGACGACCAGTTTCTTTATATTCGGTAACTATTCTCAAGCCTGAAAACAGTATCGTGAATACCTCCCCCCTCCTCCCAATTTCTGTAGATGGTGTAGAAGGGCTGTGTTTGTCAATTGCCGGTTCGTGCGTGAATGAGCGAGAGGCTTCTAATACGAACAAGTATACACGAAACAGGTTGCCAATTATTGACACATGTACTCACCGACGTACTAGTGGTAACCGCGTATAGGACACCCCTGCCCGCAGGCCATATACTCTCTGAGGGTTCATTCCAGATTATAAGCTTCTCCTATTGCGTGCACATAAATAGTGTCTGTACACACCTAATTAAATAATACCATCATCGTTTCGGCTTTCCTTCCTCACAGGATTCTCAGAATTGTTTTTAACGGCAAAATTTCTTAATCGCTTTTTGTTTTGTTTTTCGTTTGTTTTCTGAGGTCGAGCAGCCGACCTCAACCTCACAATTTGAGGTTGAGGTGAGGTTGAGTGAGATCAGCAGTGACCTCAGGAAAAGTGAAGTGAGCGCGTCTAAGAAGACCTCAACCTCAACTGATGAGGTTGAGGTTGAGTGAGGTCGGCAAATTATTTTTGAGCTTGAAGTGAGCTTCAGATTTCTTATATAAAATGCGCACCTCCTGTGAAGACAGTACACCTGCGTTTCATCGTGAAACACGGCCATAACTTAAGTCTCCTAGAAACGAACCAACTCAAATTTTGCTCTCTCCCATTTGCTTCCCTACTTTTTTTTTATTTCAGGCACGCTCAATCCTTCGGGTCACTTCCCGTGGCTCGACTCCGGCAACTCGCTTACCGACTTCTGAACTCCACGCATCGCTTGGCGGCTATCGGTAAACGAGATCGATTACCAATTACGCCCAGCCGAGATTACGGCGCCCAGAAGCAGGGGGCCATATCTACAGCTTACACACGCCAACACAAGCAGTACGGCAGCAGCAGCAGTAATGCCGAGACAGGCGAGGAAGAGCCCGTTATGCATAAGAGCTCCTCACGCCAGCGAACCCTGGGCGAGAAACAACAAAGCTTTTGCCCGGCAAGCCGCTCCGCGAACGACCGACCGACCAGCGGGCGCAAGCCCAGCTGAGCCACGCTCTCCACCACGCTTCTGTTTCCCCTCCCTCACCTACCCTCCTTCTCGGGACCCTCCTTAAGCGTCCCTACTTCCCCTTGCGCCCACTCACCCCCTCCCGTCTCTCTCGCCCTTCGAAGCCTCCTGTACCCCGCCACTTCCCCGTTTGTCCTCGTCGCGTTTTCCCACTCATTCTTCCCCCTTTCAACGATTTCCTCTTCCCCCTATTCGCTGACTCTCACTTCCCAACTCTTCCCTAACTTGTACCTGTCCTCGTTAAGATGTTTTCTCTCCTTCTCCTACAGTGACGCGCGATACCCTTTTCCAGCCTTTCAACCACTTCACTCCCTCGCCGCCCACCCGCCCGCTTGCGTCGCCTTTCCTGCATTCCCTATTTCTCCCTATTCCTTCCCGCCAACTCCCCATGCCCGCCGACTCCCTCCCTATGCGCCGTCATTCCTCTCGTATTGCTCCGCATTGAGCGTAATTCGATCACACAGCGGCGACGGGAACGCTGGCGACGACGAAGGACCACTCAGACCTACAGCTCGCGCAGCAAAAGAAGAAAAAGCCATTAGAGCCCGGATCGTGCAAGTCGTATATATACGTGCGTTTAATGGGCACCCCGACGATAGCCTGTTCCTCCCCCTCTTTCACATCCAGAATGAGTAGTCTTGTTTTCCGTTCCACGTCTCCCTCTTTCCCTACCTATTTCCTTTTTTTCCCTATTATTTCGCCCTTCGCGCGTGCGTCATTCGGAAACGATTTCGTACGACCCGGTTAGGGGGAGACAAAAACGAAAAAAAAAACCCCTCCCGACAATATTTCTCCGGGCCGGGCGAAGCTCTTTCTCTGTCTCTGTGTTATCTGAGCGACTCATCGCGTGCACGCATTACACGTTCGGCCATTAAAGCCAGAGATCGGCCGCAAACCCTGGACAGGTGTATGCTCCGTGCGAGTACAAACGCGAACGTAAACATGTACCTACTGTACATACACGTATGTGCATGGACACGTCTGCCTGCCCAATGCATGTCCGTTTGACGCTTCTTTCTTTCTCGCTCTGTGCTTCCTTTCTTTCGTTCTTTCCTTCGTTTTTATGCAGGCAGCAATGTAATCGTGTTAACGACAGTTAAAACGAAGCCGCAGGGAGTCGAGGGTCTGTTCGTTCACGTTCAGCGGGAAGTTTTTAACACCCAAGCGTTCCCGCACGTCGGCGTTATAAACATGACTATACTGCTACAAAAGGTACCGAAGGGAGGTGTACAATCGCACGTGCTGGTTGTGCACCGGTTAGTACTGGGAGAGGACATACAGACATGCGCACGTGCAAAAAGATACGTACTCGTCGGAATCGTGAAACGTATGCTCTTTCCGAAGGCTGGTATCTTACCCCTGGAGAACACATACTTATCACGCAGGCGGGGATTACAGCCCACAAGACGATTCGGAACTAAGCTACGAGGAACCGGTCTTTTTAATGTGATAACGCTAGAAGGCCTGTGGGGCCAAATTTCGACGTCGGCCATAAAATTCGCCCATTCGCTGAAGGGTAGTGAGGTCACCAAACAGGTGCAGTCCCGTTGGCTGGAGAGGAGTGACGTCACCAGACCGGAAGTGGCGTCACTTCTGGTACAGGCGTCAACAAACACGTAATGAAATTAGGTGTCGAGTGAATTTTTGTTCACAACGCCTGACCACAGATGACGATACTGCAGCATTTGTTTGTTTGTTTTTTGTTATTATGGAGGTTTTCCTCCGCGAGGCGTGTTTGCCGGGATAGACGCCATTTTAACGGGACAGCATAAAGGGTCCCGTGTCGCAGAAAAGCCGGCGTTGTCGTCGGCGTCGTTGGCCGTGAGCGAAAAATCCAGGAAATATCCCCACAGGAGCAGGTGGGCCACCTGGTCATGTGATCTTGTGACGTCGCACAACCTTCCCAGCGGATTGTGAGCAAACTGCGCACAGTGGCAGGTGCATGATAGTTAACGACTGGTCGCGAGAGGTTGGTCGGGAAGGGCAACCTGGGTCTCACAAGCCCCACAGGTGGCAGCACCTGTCATCGCAGGTCTGTGGCGCATCGCTTAACCGCTGCACCACTGCGCCAGGAGAGGTGGGAGGACTCCAAGTGATCTATGAATGTAAATTAGAGAATGACGCATTATGCATATATGGGCATTAACACATTAACACTATCGTGTCATGCCCTGCTTGAGTGTTCCCTGTAGTTTTTATTTTGACTTTGTTATGCCCACAATTTCATATCGATTTGGACAACCAGATTTCTCGGAACAGTGATCATTGCGGCGTCACTAAATGGTGCAAAGAACAGTGACTTAATATGTTTGGTAGCGCCGATGAGATAGAGAGCGGATGACGGACTCCTGCTTTCACAGCTTTGTTGATGATACGTTAAGGGAAGGTGGTAAGCAAAATTGACCGAAACAGTGATTTCTATTTTGCTCGAAGAAGATAGCAGGATTTCTGAAGAGCAGATCCTGCAAACGGCAAAGTCGTATGACAGCAGGAAATATTCAAACATGGTACCAACTACACTAATCCCTATTTAAATGAGACGCGACTTGAGACAGGCATCCTTTTGTAGCTATTTTTTGGTTTCAAGACAAAGAAAAGGCTTTCAAAACGTGTTTTATTCTTATAAACTTCACAGAACGCACAGAAAACATGTTTTTACTTTCTAAACAGTTCAATTTTTAGGTCCACTGGCGCTGTTTATTAGAGTGCCAGCAGTTGTTTTGCTTCCCGTGCGCCTGAGTTACTGAAGTTTACGAAAACTGGCAGCTGTTTCCTGCTTTCTAAATACATTGTGAAGACAGAAATTGCCTCCATTTTCTGCCGATCAGCGAAATACGCGTACATTCGGAGCCAACTAGTATGTCACACCGGGTGTATTTTGTACTTTGACGTTGAACCACGCAGGCAATACGCTGACAACTATAGTCGGATGCAACTCAGGAACAACGCGGTTTTCCCCCTCAAAGGACCCCCTTCCAGCCAATGGCGTCGGCCGATTCTCATGACCCTGCTAGCATGACGATGCAGGGAGTGGCGCGAGAATGCAAGGAGGGGACTATCCCCTTTGATCTGCCACTGCCTGCATTGTCATGCTAGCAGGGTCATGACATTCGGCCGACGCCGTTGGCTGGAAGAGGGCCCATTGACGGGAAAATTCCACTTCGTTCTTGAGTTGTTGCCCCGCCGTGGTGGCTCAGTGGTTATGGCGCTCGGCTACTGATCCGGAGTTCCCGGGTTCGAACCCGACCGCGGCGGCTGCGCTTTTGTGGAGGAGAAACGCCAAGGCGCCCGTGTGCTGTGCGATGTCAGTGCACGTTAAAGATCCCCAGGTGGTCGAAATTATTCCGGAGCCCTCCACTACGGAACCTCTTTGTTCCTTGATTCTTTCAGTCCCTCCTATATCCCGTCCTTTACGGCGTGGTTCAGGTGTCCAACGATATATGAGACGGATACTGCGCCATTTCCTTTCCCCAAAAACCAATTATTATTATTATTATCCTTGAGTTGTATCCGACTAGAGGGCAGATTTCCAGATACCTGTAAAAAGCAAGGATGGAAGGAAGACGAAGGAACGTGCCCGAAAGGGCAATATAAGGCAGTTAAAAAATAAAATCACATGGACACCTAATTCCATAATGTGCTGGCAAAGCGGCAGGATTACCAGCTGTTGATCATCATCATCATCAAAACGTTTATTTCCACCTAAATGAAACTCCTTTTTGGACCCCCCGGCACGCAGGCCTAAGGGAGCCCTACTTAGGAGCCTCGGAAACTAAGGTCTGGTGAAGACACATTGTCGCTTCACGGCCTCAGCCGCCAGGCGGATGTCTTGTCACCGTTGATGCTTTAACGGGAAGTGACGTCACTTTCGGGCCGGTGACGTTACTTTCCACCCAGCCAATAGGAATGTTTCAGTCTCGTGACGTCACTTCGCTCCATCCAATGGGCGAATTTTAAGACCGACGAAGCACTTTGGCCCCATGGGGCTCTAATGCTATCGCATTAAAGCGACGGTGAACGTACTTTAGGGCAGCTTCTGAAAACGCTATTTTCGTGTAATGAATCATTCACCTTAGATTTTGTCACATGTCTGGTGCATGCACTGGATAAAAGTATAGTGTCTTAATAATAATAATTGGTTCTGGAAGAAAGGAAATGGCGCAGTATGTCTCATATATCGTTGGGCACCTGAACCGCGCCTCAAGGGAAGGAATAAAGGAGGGAGTGAAAGAAGAAAGGAAGGAGAGGTGCTGTAGTGGAGGGCTCCGGAATAATTTCGACCACCTGGGGATCTTTAACGTGCACTGACATCGCACAGCACACGGGCGCCTTAGCGTTTTTCCTCCATAAAAACGCAGCCGCCGCGGTCGGGTTCGAACCCGGGAACTCCGGATCAGTAGTCGAGCGCCCTAACCACTGAGCCACCGCGGCGGGGCTATAGTGTCTTGCTGAATCTATTTTTGAGCGAATTAGTCTTTGAAGCAAATGTAGAAACTGCACCGCCAGTAATAATAATTAATTGGTTTTTTGTGGAAAGGAAATGGCGCAGTATCTCTCTCATATATCGTTGGACACCTGAACCGCACCGTAAGGGAAGGGATAAAGGAGGGAGTGAAAGAAGAAATGAAGATAGAGGTGCCGTAGTGGAGGGCTCGTGAATAATTTCGACCACCTGGGGATCTTTAACGTGCACTGACATCGCACAGCACACGGGCGCCTTAGCGTTTTTCCTCCATAAAAACGCACGAATCGTGTTTAGTTGAAAAGGAACAACGACAATGGCGAGACAGCAGTGTGGTTTATGAGAAAACGGGCTAATGATTTTTTTCGGAACACAGTAGAATGTATAAGATAAGCAGACAGCGAAGTCTGAGGAAGGATGCGCGCGACGTGGCGTGCGTGCGCATAAAATGAAATGAATGAAAGCTTGCAGGTTTCAGGTTGAGGTGAATTGTCTCTGGAATGTTGTAAGTAATGTGGATGAATTGTCTATGGAATCTTATAAGTATACTATGGATAGATTTTCTGTGGAATCTCATAAGTAACGTGGATGACTCTCTCCATGGAATGTTGCAGTGCCAGCAATTTGGGCTAGTTTCAACTCCGGTTAAATAGAGGTTGCATTTGGTGTATGCTACTCCAAGTCGTAATCGACGTTACAGAGTTCCTTGGGGGAGCACAACCACAAATACAAGGTGAAGTCGTAAACCTGAATCGAGACTACAGAGCTGTGGTCTTGTTGATGGCTCACGTCGTTCCAGTTCAGTTGCATGGAAGCTTGCACTGAACACGCGAGCAAGGCTGCAGAGTCATTTATCGCGAATGCTGCTTTGATGAAAGCCCCATCAGCATGAGCCAGCTTAGCTTTGGCATCGACGCGTTCATCTGCCACTATCCCGTAGTCCCGGATTCCGGCTTGGTATCACACTGAAACCGTAATATACGTTCGCAATGAAATGTATGTCAGCAACGGCGCAATTCTTCAGACTAGTTGCTCGCACGTTCTTGGCCTCACGTATGTTTCTTTATGAGCTGTCATGCAGGTCTTAAGTCGCATAACATAGTCGACTGCTTTGCGGTTCGCTGACCAATATAGCCGGAAACCTCTCAATTGAGCTACCGCGGAAGGTGTTTTGTGCACGACCCTAAAGCGATAGCTTAAGACGCTTCCAGGCACTATCCCTGCTGCTAATAACAATAATTAATAATAATAATTGGTTTTTGGGGAAAGGAAATGGCGCAGTATCGGTCTCATATATCGTTGGACACCCGAACCGCGCCGTAAGGGAAGGGATAAAGGAGGGAGTGAAAGAAGAAAGGAAGAATAGAGAGGTGCCGTAGTGGAGGGCTCCGGCATAATTTCGACCACCTGGGGATCTTTAACGTGCACTGACATCGCACAGCACACGGGCGCCTTAGCGTTTTTCCTCCATCCCTGCTGCTGCAGAAGAGGTATTCGTCAATGATCATTCTACAAAAACATGCTCCGAGTCGCCATACGCAAATGAGATCTATGACAATGCTAGTTGTTTCAGACTGGCTGGCGTTTGAAAACAGAACCATGTAATCAGTACGAGAAAGCCGGCTGACGTCAGTCTGTTTTCCTCGCGTAAGAAGAAGGCCAAGAAAACAGCTACATGACCAGTTTCTATAGCGCTGAAATCCAGTGGTCGTCCATAGTGTCAAGGCTGCCGAGACCTAATCGAGGGTTAATTAACTACGGAGAAATAACAGTTATAACGAAAAAAGAAATGTCCAAAGGCCTTCCAGTTAATAATAATAATAATTGGTTTTGGGGGAAAGGAAATGGCGCAGTATCTGTCTCATATATCGTTGGACACCTGAACCGCGCCGTAAGGGAAGGGATAAAGGAGGGAGTGAAAGAAGAAAGGAAGAAATAGGTGCAGTAGTGGAGGGCTCCGGAATAATTTCGGCCACCTGGGGATCTTTAACGGGCACTGACATCGCACAGCACACGGGCGCCTTAGCGTTTTTCCTCCATAAAAACGCAGCCGCCGCGGTCGGGTTCGAACCCGGGAACTCCGGATCAGTAGTCGAGCGCCCTAACCACTGAGCCACCGCGGCGATACGCCTGAGCTCGTTCTGGGAGGTTCTCGAGAGCACGTTTAAGTTTTTTTTTTTTACTCTTTCATTCCGCCTCCCCTGTGTTGCGCAGTTTTGATGCAGAAATTCGGGAACGTTGTGTGTGTGTCTCCACCCTAACATACTTCACTGGCGTTTAGTTCACTGGCGCAGTCCAGATAAAGCGAAGGCAGAAACGTGAAGCCCCCCGTCTCCTTTAATTCTGCATTTTATTTTTGCCGTGTTGGTTCCCGGTATACTGCATTCGTCTCAACACCCGCCCCGGTGGCTCAGTGGTTAGGGCGCTCGACTACTGATCCGGAGTTCCCGGGTTCGAACCCGACCGCGGCGGCTGCGTTTTTATGGAGGAAAAACGCTAAGGCGCCCGTGTACTGTGCGATGTCAGTGCACGTTAAAGATCCCCAGGTGGTCGAAATTATTCCGGAGCCCTCCACTACGGCACCTCTTTTTTCACTCCCTCCTTTATCCCTTCCATTACGGCGCGGTTCAGGTGTCCAACGATATATGAGACAGATACTGCGCCATTTCCTTTCCCCCCAAAACCAATTATATATATATGATTTACTCCATCAACTGATAAGATGCAATAAAAACGAATGAATGAACGAACAGGCCTACTGCTAGCAGCGCTCTCGTTGGATCATTGCCAACATAGGTACCTAAGACCATGCCACGGTTGATTGATTGATTGTTTGATTCACTCAG
The DNA here is from genome assembly GCF_052857255.1 of Amblyomma americanum. Taxonomy (NCBI): domain Eukaryota; kingdom Metazoa; phylum Arthropoda; class Arachnida; order Ixodida; family Ixodidae; genus Amblyomma; species Amblyomma americanum. The sequence goes on along the minus strand of NC_135506.1, from coordinate 16,206,978 downwards.
TGGCTGATTGATTGGTTGACTGATTAACCCGACTTACCTATGGATTGATTATTTATTGATTGATCGATCCGTTCATTCACTCGCTTCTTCACAAATAAATCGGTTGATTTATTTGTAATTTATTTGTGATTGATTGATTGATTGATTCACTCACTCATTCAGTGGCTGAGTGATTGACTGAGTGATTAACCTGACTTACCTACGGAGTGATTGATTGATTGATTGATTGATCCGTTCATTCACTCGCTTCACAAATAAATCGGTCATTTACGGATGTACGCACGCACGTATGATTGAACGGCAATTACTTCGCCTTCAATAATTTCGTAACTGTTACACCTGTTACTGTGCAGTAACGGAAAAAAAAATATTACGCGGAATGTTATAAGCCTGCTACCAACACACAAAGAGGCGCTCTACAAAACACCCCAGGAGCACACGCGGACGCACACTGACACGTACGAAAGGATAGAAGGAGATCTCTGTTACTTTATGGGGTTACGACTGTTTTATACACAAGTGCACCGGCGCGGATCAACTCGTTCAACCAGCGAAAAAACAATGAAGACAGCAAGAAAGGAGAACGCTTCCGCAAACTCGCTTGAGCGAACAATAGTCCGATGCTGGCGCACATTTTGTTTCGATCGGTGCAGTCTTGTTAATGCGGCAGGGAATAGGAGCAAAACAGGACCGCGATCACAGCAAGACTCACAAGAACAAAAGGGAAGGAGGCCAAGCCAACCAATGTATCAAATAGAGAGAGAGAGAGGGAGAGGGAGAGTAAAAAAATAAATGAATCTCTCTCGTAATACCTTCTAGTCTTTTACTTACATTTGTGTGCGTGTGTGTGTGTGTGGAAATGGATCTTTTTCTATACCTCGTGGTAGAGCAATGCATCTGCCATCGCTGTTGCTGAAAGGTCGGCCCCGTCACAAGGGAGGGCCCATAAATTTTGTGACACTAGTAGCATTTCCACTTTCGCATCGGAAACCATATCACTCAATCTACGGGGCGCAAATGACTCTCTCGAAAGTAACGCGACATCGAAAAGAAAGAAAACGCAAAGACGAGTGAAGAATTAAAAACAAAAGGCCAAGAGTCGATCGGCAAAGCCACGTAGCCGCAGAAGTGTATGTGTCGCCTTTGATGTCATACTGAAAGATGGAAAAGATGTAAACATCAGCATCCAAATTACATCTGAGAGGGCTAAGAAGATTTTCAATCAATCACAGCCGGCGCAGAGTGGCCCCCTTATAAAAATGTTCTATAGATTGTCTATAGACTTTTTACAGACTGTATTGTCTTCCCATCGATATTTACTTTTGTCTATCCATAGCCTATAGTCTGTCTGTACAAAAAGTCAACTAAAAGTATATGGCCATAAATATATATAGATTCCCTATAGACTGTCCATAAGATTTTGATTGCCTATCGACTATTCTATAGGATCTGTCTATAGAAAATCTATAAGCTTTATAAAAAAAAAGTGCATGGAGAGTCTACAGACTCTCTAAAGAAATTTTTGTAAGGGTAGCTCTGGCAAGTCCCATAGAACATGCCTAGAGCAAGCGCAGATAGTGCGCGCTATAATCTATTATCGTGCGGCTCTCTTCAAGTTCTCTGGCTCAGTGAGCCCGACTATAATAAGCTCTTAAACCGGCTTCCATACTCTAACGGTCGACCTGAATAAAACTAAAAAATTCTGAAGAGCTCAGTGCCCTTTATTTAGAAAGGAAAAAGGTAGAGTGCATGTTTCCGGCCGTGACTGGAGCTTCACCGCATTTTTTCCGCGTTTCATCCGCGTCTTCAAGCGTCTATAGTTCCTTTTTCCTTGAGCTTCTTTCCTACTTTGTTATACTACTGATACTGATACTTCTACTACTAATACTACTACTACTACTACTACTACTACTACTATTATTATTATTTGTACTACTACTACAACTTGTACTACTGCTGCTACTATACTACTGCTACAACTTGTACTAATGCTGCTACAACTACAACTACTACTAATACTATTACCACCACTACTACTGCTACTACTACTACTACTACTATTATTTGTACTACTACTACAACTTGTACTACTGCTGCTACTATACTACTGCTACAACTTGTACTAATGCTGCTACAACTACAACTACTACTAATACTATTACCACCACTACTACTGCTACTACTACTACTACTATTATTTGTACTGCTACTACAACTTGTACTGCTGCTGCTAATATACTAATGCTACTATTATTTGTACTACTACTACAACTTGTACTACTACTGCTACTACTACTACAGTTTGTTATACTAGTACTACAACTGCTACTTTCACTACTACTGCAGCTACACTCCTGCTGGCTAGCAGTATTGGCTCATTGTCTCACCCGCTAACTTTCGCTAATTCGCCCCCTGCTTTTCATTAATAACCTTTTTCTTTAGCCACTCACTCTCTACCGAGCCCTCCACTTTCAACCACTCACCCTCAGCTACGCTTAGCCGCTTGCAATCGCAGTTACACTCGCTAACTCGGCCACTCAGCCTCGCTGACTTCGTCACTCGGTCGCTTCCGGCATCCTGCTCCAACCCACTGCCTCTCACGCACTCGCTTTACGGACGCAGTCAACCAATCACTCTCGCTCAGTGACTGCCCACTCAGTCACTCGTCGAAACACACGCACTCAGTCATTGTCTCCAACAAACAGGCTAACCAGATCTAGACAAAAAGCTCCCCCTATGGACGACTCCTTAAAAGAAGAACCAGGTCTTTTTCTTCGATTCGAACGGCAACGCTTCGCGCACTCACTGACTTCCTCGACAAACAGTGAGCGCGACCCACTCTAAATCCACCCCGAGCGAGCGCACCTGAAAGAAGCGAGGACAAAAAAAAGGGGGGGGGGGGGCTAAATAAAAACAAACAAACAAAAGCTTTTCCCCGGCCCCCTCCAGCGCCCTCCGAAGGCCCGGGAGTAAAGTTTCCCCAGGATTCTTCGACCGCTGCTGGATATCCACACCGTTTCACGAAAGAAGACAGAAGCTGCCGCCGCCCCGGAGTTCTCCGGAGCCGCCCCTCGCCCCCATTGCCTCTCCCCCCCCCCCCCCTCCTTAACATCACCTCGCGCCCCAGCCAAAGGTCGGGCAACAGCGGGGCCCAAAACCGCTTGCAGACAATTTGGGTCATAGACGGGCCGACCCCACGCAACCAACCTCAAGCGCCCGCCAACTTCGGCAGTGCCACACACACAACGACAAACAGTGAATACAGACACACACACGCACGCACTGGCAAAGCAAGAACGCTAGCACGCGCGGAGAGGTTTTCGCGAGGCCGTCGTGCTCTTCGATCGATCTCCGAGGAGGAGGAGGAGGAGGAGGAGGAGGAGGAGGAGAAACAGGGACGTAACAGAGTAAAGGAAGAAAAAAGGGGGAGGGGCGTCTTCAAAAATAGGCGCCATCTAGCAGCGTATCCCCGCACTAACACAACCACCGCCCGCCACCACCTGTCGCGACGCATATGAATTGATGGCGCGCGCGTTCGCTCGCTCCAGCTGAAACGCACTGGCGCCGCTATCCCGAATGCAGCGCGGAGTATATTTAGCCGGAACGGTGCGTGTGGCACAAACGTGTGTCCCCCGTCGTCATTCACTCCAGCGCTTGTGTACGCGCCTGCACGGAACCAAAACAAAAGCGTCGCTACGACTAGAACCGCTGCTTTGGCAGGAGCGCGATATCTAACACTTAGGGCCGGTCAACGCGGTACGTCGTTCTCTGGGGGTGCTGCTATTATGCGCAACATACGTTCGTCCATTTGACACTGTTATCGGGTTCCACACGATTCTTCCCGACTGACCTCCATTTTTTTTTCTCTCTATATGGGCGAGTTTTCCTTTCGAACTACTTTTGTTACGGTCGTCTCTGCTTTGACCGCCTTCCAAGGCGTCCACTTAGCTTCCAAAGCCTGCTTAGATTACGCCGTGTGTTGTAGGCATGCGTTAAAGGAACACTTAGGACAAATTGATGCTGGTCTCTAGTGGTTTTGTTTATGATTTACAGAGCTTAATGTCTCAAAGCGACTCAGGCTATGAGGGACGCCGTAGTGAAGGGCTCCGGAAATTTCGACCACTGGGGTCCTTTAGTGTGCAGTGACATCGCACAGTACACGGGCCTCTGGAATTTCGCCTGCATCGAAATTCGACCACCGCAGCCGGGATCAAACCCACGTCCTACCCACCGCGGCGGCTGTATATAAAACGGCGTTGACAGTTCCTCCTCCATGCTACTCGCTGGTGATTTCAACGTCGATTTCTGAGAGAACAAAAACTTCGGCACCGATGTTTCAATGAACGTAGCAACCTTAAGATGAAACCAGAACATGTTGTTGGTTGCTTGGGAAAGGAAATGGCGCAGTATCTGTCTCACATCTCGGCGGACACCTGAACCGCGCCGTAATGGAAAGGATAAAGGAGGGACTGGGAGAAGAAAGGAAGAAAGAGGTGCCGTAGTGGAGGGCTGCGGAATAATTTCGACCACCTGGGTATCTTTAACGTGCACCCTGCATCTCCCACAAAATGCTAAATTCAAATGGAGCGCTAGACGCAGTGACTGCATTTTCTGGCGTCAGTGGTTCGGTTAGGCGCCCGCCTCGGCTTCAGGAGGTGGGAGGTTCGAATCCCGTCGCCGGACACTCATCGGGAAAACGAGTAATAATAATAATAATAATAATAATAGTTTTTTTTCCGGGGGGGGGGAATGGCGCAGCAGCTGTCTCATATATCGTTGGACACCTGAGCCGCGCCGTAAGGGAAGGGATAAAGGAGGGAGTGAAAAAAGAGGTGCCGTAGTGGAGGGCTCCGGAATAATTTCCGCCACCTGGGGATCTATAACGTGCACTGACATCGCGCAGCACACAGGCGCCTTAGCGTTTTGCCTCCATAAAAACGCAGCCGCCGCGGTCGGGTTCGAACCCGGGAACTCCGGATCAGTAGCCGAGCGCCCTAACCACTGAGCCATCGCGGCGGGTTCGGACACTCACCGGGAAAACGAGTACAAGTGCCTTCACTGCCCAGAGTACAGCTTAATCTCGTAGAATGCGCACCTGGAAAGCAGTGCTCGCCCGATTGCGTCAACGTTTCATTCCACAATAGCCAGGCTGTAATAGCGCATTACTATCATAAGTGTCCTTAGTTTTCTTTTTTTACAGCGAAAGCTGTAATAGCTTTCTACATGCCATTTAGTACGAGCCGTTTAGGGGGTACAACGTCAGCCGTGTAAGACGCGTTGCGCATAATACGTTCCCTCATTCCCGTCAACGGGAGAGCGAAAGCCGGGAGTGAGCGCCGCCGGTTGATATGGCGCCGACCCAGCGGAGCGCACAGTGGAGGAGGAAAGGGTAAACCGGTTTAGCCACAGCTGGCGCAGCGAGGACAGGGACGAAAGGAAATACGGAGAAGCGCGCCGTAGATGTGGCAGGAAGGTGGGAGTGAAAGAAGGGAGAAAGAGGTGCCGCGGCTTGCCGAGGCTCCGGCGGCTCGCTCGTCACGGAGGCGTGGGAGAGGCTAGCGCGGTGGCTGAAAGAGATAGAGAGCAGGATCGCTAGGCACGGCGGTGGAGGATTCTAGTACACTACAGCATCACATAACAGCAGCCACAGCAGCCGCATGAGGCTTGCGATTGTCGCAAGGAATCAGCTGTGGAGTTCAATGCAGCGTCGACGAGAGCCGAAGAAGAGGAGACTACGACGGATGTTCGCCAAAAATGTGTGTGCCGTGGGATGCTCGTAGATTCGGCATGCCCGCGGAAGTGGACATTCTCCATTCCGACGGGAAAGTCGAAAGCATGTTGACATCCGAGCTGAACGTGCAAGATCGCATCGCTGTCGGCGGTGTTGACGCAGGTTGTGCTATGAAGACAAGCGATAGTGCCGTGGCGGATGACGAAGACGGAATTGCTTCGACCGAAACGCCGGCGCCAGTGGTCGAACGCGCGGCCACATCTACTGCCTTACCTGCCGGAAACGCCTCTAATGCCAACCAGCTTTCACTGATTAATGCGCTAAGCCGGCAAGTTTAGCTCTGCTATGTTTTTTTTTACTGCGGACTACGATGCATTACTTTTATGCATGCAAGCTTTGCGAACGCTGCACTCAATAAACGATATCGAGCGCGTCGGCAAACTACCAATCCCGCCTGCGCCGGCGCATGACCAGTAACACTCTAATGAAGACAGCCGTGCACAGTACCGTACACAGAACGACAGTGCCGTGAGGCAGTGTGGTGGTGTGGTCGGTTTACAGACCTACATGGCAAAGAGTCGATGCGGGCGATTCCGGCGAGATACGGATGTACCCGAGTATAGCCCTGTGTACAGAGCGCATGAGAGTCGAGCGCTATCTGGCGACCGCCATCAGAAAACAGATCGAGTTGCTCAGGAAGGGGCTGCACTGTTTCACTTATACAACTAGCATGTGAACCACGTTCCTCCATTCATCACGCGCAGACGTGGGCAAATCGAAACTATGCCGAACGCGACGTTTTCTTATCTGCGGCCCCTTCCATATTTCAAGAATCGTGGCAATAATAGCGGCGACGCGAGGTGGGTCTATAGCCTGGAAGAGAGACATCGCGCGCAACACGCTATTTCATGATTTATTACTTGAGGCCGGAGTATTATGCACAGAAACGGGTGAAAGGTTAAAAGGCAACAACGACAAATACATTTGTGATCAATGGCTGTGTTTTTCGCTATTCCTATAGCAGCGAGAAAATGCGAACACTCAGAACTCGTGGAAGACTTTCTTTTGTACTAAAAAGAAACCGTGAGTGGTCTTTCTCTAAATGGTTTGCCAAAGTTTTTGAGGATGGAACAGCAGCTTTCGGAGTAGCCAAAATGTGATGGGGATTTTATTGCCTTTTCACACACAAAAAAGGCATTGCCACTGAATCCAAAAGAGTTAAGATCAGATTAGGTGCGTTGTTTTAAAACGATATTTCCCCCGATTTATTTACCTGTTGTCAAAATTCTACCCCGGTGAATACGACCCTGCATGTGCATTATGTGGTGATTTAGCCACTTATGATCACCTATTGTGGAATTGTAAAGAGGAGCCACCCCCGAAATCTCTAATACAGGTTCCTACTCTCGAGCAGTGGGAGGCCGTGTTGGTCAGCTCAGACTTGGGAGTTCAAACCCGGGTCATTGAATGGGCTACCCAGGTCGCTGCCAGCCGTGGACTGATAGCCACCTAGCACTGATCGTCTGCATTCTGCCTTTTCTGACGAATTAAATGTTTTCCAATCCAATGGTCAGGCCCACGTTTGACTAAGATTAAACTGACAACGATGCCGGCGACTGATGTCGCTGGTTATCGACTTCCTCGTGACGTCACAGATAGCAGCTACCAATAGCAAACGAGACAAAAGGTGATACAGAGTAAGGGTTAAAATCATTAAATACGAAGAAAATGGGTGCAGGCTCTTGATTTTCGTTTCCTCTAGAATTTACTGTCGCGAATGTAGTACGGGGTAATCATTTCGTACTTTAATACGTGTAGAAAAGGGGCAACGGATGATCATTCACGTGCACGTTTCCAGTGTCGTCGGTTTGCGCGCGCTTGTCAAATCAAAGCACTCAAGCCGTGCGGTTGTGCTTGTGTGGGTGTTAATAATTACTGCCTTATTATTCCCACATATATCGTCCTTACGGTCGTCTTTGTGCTGGGCTCTGCAGTGATGCGTTTCTCATGGTGCCGCTGCATCAACACAGAGTAACACGCTGTGCTGTTGAACTTAGTCACATGTTAACGGCTCACACCTTTCGTTGGGCGACCTATACGACGTTCCAACATCAAATTATTATTTTTTTCTAGCACCGAAAGTTAGTTTGGCGACCTATACAGCTGACCGACCGATTTGGGAGTGCATTCTATCGTCATCCTAAGCTCACACCAGCTTGTGTTACTTAAGTAACGCGCGAGAGAGAAGCTCAGGCTATAGGAGTGTACGGCCTTGCTTCCTTTTCATCAGTTACGAAATGCATTCTGCTTCATTAAAGCGTGGAAGTGGATTCTGAACAACGTTTCTTTTAACATGTAGCCTTAGTTTAAGTGGTGGTTTGGGCAAACAGTGCTTAGGAGGCGCTCCGGCTGCTTGAAACAGAACTTAGATATAAGTTAGTAGAGCGCGAAAAATATATATATACATACACGAGCAAAGGCAAACAATTAAATTCCTGCACTCCAGACTTGGTCATTTGCACCCAACAGTAATGATTATTTGAAAAATTTTATAACGCAACGCAGAGAAAAATGCAAGAATTTCCCGAACAGCTGGATGGAAGAACCGGGAATTTTGCGTTTGATCAGAAAAATGTTTGGTCATAGTATAAAAAAAAATGGAGGAAACACTTCAGCTCCACGTTAAGCTAGGATATGACGCGATAGCGTAATGGCTTAGTTGCCATATATGCAGATGGTGATTCTCTACCTTATATTCACAGAGACCTTGGAGTCCTCATACCACTCCTGGCGCAGTGGTGCAGTGGTTAGGCGATGCGCCACGGCCCCGCGATGGCAGGTGCTGCCATCTGTTGGGCCTTGTGCGGCACAGGTTGCTATTCCCGAGCGACCAATCATTAATTTATCTGCCACCTGCCACGGTGGGCAGTTTGCTCACTATCCGGGGGGCAGGTTGTGACAACGCCGAAAGGTCACGTGATTCAGGTGGCCGAACTGCCACAGTCATGGTCGTGATTTTTCACTCACAACGCCGACAACACCGACGCCGGATTTTGTAGGTAACGCGGCCTTTAACGCTATCGCGTTAATATTACTGAGATCACGTGTCGACGATCGCCACCCGAATATAACTGCTCTGCGTGTGTCCGGCAGATCTTTAACCTGTCTATAAAAACTGTTTTCCGACTCCGGCGTCTCTTCAAATCTCCAGAATAGTTTTAATCCTCGCTATGACGTCAGTTTTACCACTATGACGTCACGACAGAGGGATGGGGCAGCTGTTATCCGGACGGTTTCGTCCAGCGTCAGGATCGGTAAGAGCCGATGGAAACGCGCTGCCACAGACGAAGCAAATCAAGCAACGAAGCAAGCCTGGTGAGCCTAGCGCTTAAGATGATGTGTACACTTTCCACCCGCCACGGTTGGGGCACGGAAGTGGTACTCTAAACGCGAATACGCCATTATGGGTGTAAAAAAGGAGTGAGTTGACCTCTTTCTCCCTTCTTTAAAAAGGGTGTGCGTTAGAAGACAGCTTACTCCTTTTCCTGCAGGTTTAGAGTGTAGGGGAGAGGCCGGAAGGTGGTGGACGCGGAAACAGCATAAAAAATGACTGTACAATTTATAGTGACTATATTAATGACCATGAATGACTCAGCAAACATTGAAAATTACTACGAATGACTCAGCAGAAAGCACAGCAAAGTTGTTCAGCAGTTTGTGCAGCAAAGTTGGCCAAAGAAATACATTGCAGAATATCGAAGAAAATATGAAGATAAGAAGTATAGAACAGAAGCATTTAAAAGCAAGGAGAAGACCTAACGGCCATGAGCTGTCATCGCAAACTAACAGTTAAGCGGCTCCGTAATTTTTGATAAAATGTGTCCCAGAGCCCCTATAAATAGCTCAAAAGCTCGTTTAAGTAGCTAAAAAAAAAAACGCTCTATACACATCGCGACGAAAGACATCAGCTCTGGCCTTCATTGTGAGAGGTCAATGGCCTTGATGGTGAACCGCGTACATTTTCGGTGTCACAGCAAGACACAGCATGACGTCAAGAAGCCGCAGTGACAGAGAAATGACGCCGGGCATACAGGAGTAGGGCAGAGGGCATCGTTCTCGGCTTACGCTAACATTTTTTTTTTCTTTTTTTTCACCGAAAACGCTAACAGCACGCTAGAAACCTTCCGCGTGCGGAGATTTCCGGCAGGTGCCGTTCTTCGCAGTACACTAAGAGTCAGAACCAGCTATGGATCTGAAACGTTTCACGGCACAACAATAACGACGCGTTAAGATTAGAACAAAGACGTCATTACTAATGACAGTATTTTTTTTATTGTGAGAACGTAGAAAAATGATTGATTCGCTGCACCCTTTTGTTGCATGACGCGTGTATCGTCATTTTAAGTGTCGTGTGGCGCGTTTGTTCAAGAAAATGTGTTTCTTGTTTTTGCCCAATGACAGTCTGCTTGAAAATTTCCCAGCGTTTTGGCGCCTCTATGCCATATGCATTGTGTTTGATGCCAGCACGTGGCTGCCAGGCCTGCAGGTCTCGTCGGGCAGTCCGCCTTTTATATGGCTGATAAATGTGTTGCGCAAAAAAATGACGTAATGGCACTTCAAGTATGCCTAACTTCGCTTTGTTAACAGGTCTATAAAACCGAATGTGCTCTACAGGCGGACAGCAGTACTATCGTTCTGAGAGCGTCAAAAACGTTTCGCGTAAAGGCACACACATGGAGCGTATCGATAGAGCACCGCGTTCTAATCACAGAGTGACCACTCTCGCCTAAAACGGAGCTTTTATAGTCTAGAAAAGTTCACAAAATAAAATGCTGGCGTCGCCATAAGCGGCCGATTTCGCAAGTGCAATGTGTGCGCAGACACCCAGTTACCACGAATCCCAGAGGTCACGGTGCAACGACAGTCACTTCGAAATGGTGGCAACGCCTCAAGGACATCACCACGAGTCCGAATCGACTAGCGGGAATATATTAAGGCGAAAGCCTTTAATGCCTCATACTCGCGTGTCCTGTGTAACGCTGTCTTCCACGAATAACGCGGCAACTAATCAGGATAGCAGAATACTAATGGTAGCATCAGATAGAGGGGACAAGATGTAAACCCCGCGCCACGTTTGATGACTGTAGAGTGATTAATGAATTAATTATAGCCAATCATAGCGAAAAAACAAAGAACGACCAAATGCGTCGATATAGCGTGGATGTCGATATAGCGACGGGAGAGGGTGACGTCACACCCAAAGTCGTCATGGTAACGGCGCGCGCGCTGGTGGCGCCACCTGCGCGCCACTACCAGAGAAGCCAGAGAGGGAGACCGCAAGCGCCAACAACGTATGGGAACCTGGTATGGGAACCTGCGAAGCTAGAATCGCAGACGGCAAGGCCAAAGGCTTTCGACTTGCCGCACTTTAGATTGGCAAAGTGCGCACATAAATTTTTTTAAATGCAAACAAGAAACCACATAAAGAAAAAGCCGCCTCAACTGACACACAGTCGTCGATCATCCTCGCCTCTCGCGCTGCTTGCTCAATGCACTCAAACTCGGCTGCGGGGGACTGTCCCGGATATGACGCAAAAGTGACGTCTCGACGACGTCACGAACGGTGAGTCAGCATCGCGGCTGTTATGTCGCAAAAGTCGGAGGCTCCTGGACGTGCGCTGTATACCGATGGTCGAGCGACGAGGCCCTGAAAATATGCCTCGCAGCAATCGAAAAGATGACTGGGTAGCTTAAAATTCAAACCGCGCAAAGTAGTTAGCGGGGATACCCAATTAACGTCGAACCAAAAAGAAACATCACATTTAAAGGGATTTGTTTCCTCAAACAGGGGTCGCGCAAATACGTGGCGTATACGGAGACGTCCGCTGAACGAGCCAACCGCATCACAGGAACAGGTCACGAATTCCAACAGGGCTTCGAAAAAGCCCCTGTGCAAATAGTAGGCATCATCTGCCTGATTATAGGCTCCCGAGTACGAATGCCAAATTACTGCGTGTTAACGTCGCAACCGGCCCGTCGAGCCGTATGCAATATCGCACGCCATCTTATCTCCAACGACCTTCGTGGTTTTGGTTTCGGAATCAGACGCTTTTAGAAAGCCCTATAGCTGAACCAAGAGAAAGATGCGAATAATAATAATAATAATAATAATAATAATAATAATAATAATAATAATAATAATAATAATAATAATAATTGGTTTTTTGGGGAAAGGAAATGGCGCAGTATCTGTCTCATATATCGTTGGACACCTGAACCGCGCCGTAAGGGAAGGGATAAAGGAGGGAGTGAAAGAAGAAAGGAGGAATTAGGTGACGTAGTGGAGGGCTCCGGAATAATTTCGACCACCTGGGAATCTTTAACGTGCACTGACATCGCACAGCACACGGGCGCCTTAGCGTTTTTCCTCCATAAAAACGCAGCCGCCGCGGTCGTGCGCGTTTGAAATCTGGGACATGGGGCCAGATTCGCCCCGCCGTGGTTGCTCAGTGGTTAGGGAGCTCAGCTACTGATCCGGAGTTCCCGGGTCCGAACCCGACCGCGGCGGCTGCGTTTTTATGGAGGAATAACGCTAAGGCGCCCGTGTGCTGTGCGACGTCAGTGCACGTTAAAGATCCCCAGGTGGTCGAAATTTTTCCGGAGCCCTACACTACGGCACCTCTCTCTTCCTTTCTTCTTTCACTCCTTCCTTTATCCCTTCCCTTACGGCGCGGTTCAGGTGTCCAACGATATATGAGACAGATACTGCGCCATTTCCTTTCCAAAAAAACCAATTATTATTATTATTAGCCGAACAGCGGTTGTGAAGTCACAAGTTTGGTTAAGAACACACGAGGCGCCAAAAATGTATAATATAACGGCTGTAACTCGCTCTCATTTAGGGCTCTTGGGACAGGCTAGTGAATTAATAGCGACGAAGCGGCGATTTTAGCGCCAGTGTTTGTACTCCCTCGGTACTTCAAACTTGCACGTAACATTACAACCACAGAAACGGAAATGAGAACTACGAGAGAGAAAAAAATAATCGCTAATTACTTGCCGTGAGAGAGATAGAGAGAAACTATTTAGTTTAAAAATAGAGAATTCAGCCGGCGTTTAAAATCGTTAACTTGCTACTCTGTGTGGGGAAGGAATTCGGGGAGAGAATGATGGAATGAGGGATGGTGTAGGAAATGGAGTGACAAAGTTCACTGCATAGGAAACGCGCAGTGAGGGTGCTGAACGGAGGTATCGTTGTTGTCTGGAAGACCAATGTCATCTACATAATTAAATTAAGAGACTTGAGCGCGTCTGTGCTGCCTACTGTGGGCTGAGGGTCCTAATACACAGTCGAATGTTAGAGGCATCTAAGCGAGTGATTTTATAAGATGTTCATAATATGCACGCTCCTCGCCATGCTCTGGGAATTCTAACAAAATGTGCTCCACTGTTGCTACTAAGCCGCGTTTGTCGCAATGCGGACTGTTCTTTTGACCAAGTCGATGATAAGGAGCTTCCAGATGACGAGGAAGTGCAGGTGACAGTCTTGACCTGGAGTGCGGGCCGACGGAGTGCAGGAATTAGTTATGATACGTCGGCAAGCTCCACAGCCGGTTTTTTTCTTGCGTACTAAAGTACTGCTCAAAGAAGGAGCTCGTGACAAAATTTGGCGCGCAGACCCCTTATAAAAATGATCTATAGAGAGTCTATAGACTCCTTATAGACTCTATCGCCTTCCTATAGATATTTACTTTTGTCTATTCATAGTCTATAGACTGTTCATAGACAAAAGTCTACTAAAAGTGTACGGCCATAAATCTATATATTGTCTATAAATTGTCTATCGGATGTGTACTGCCTATAGACTTTTCTCTTGGATTTGTCTACAGACAGCCTATAGACTTTACAGGCAGAAGTCTACGGACAATCTATAGACTGTCTAAATAAATTTTTGTAAGGGACAACCTTAGGAATCGGGAAATCTCAAAGTGTTATTCTCTTATTAACCACGACGCCTCCTCCTCCCTTCCAAATTCCTCCCAGTTTTGGCAACGCCAAATAAAAACAAAGGTATCAGCGAAGCGCGTAGACGCTGCATAGTATTTTCAAAGCGTTCGACGCTGCATTCCCGCTCTGAGTCTGTACCGGCGCGCGAACGTGGTACAGGCAGGCGAGTTCGCCTTGGTCGGAGTTTCGTGCAACAAGAAATGCCAACGGTCAGCCGCGCTCGTTGCATGGAACGACCTAGCAGTGCTCCGAGGAAAAGGTGCTCGGCCGCATAAAGAAGCCCGCTGAGTGGGAGAGAGCACGCGCTCACTCCGCTGAGATGAGAATGTCAACGCGGAGCGACGGCTCCGGCGCGCGCACGCGTCGACAACCACTCGGCATAGACGGACCGCGCGTGTAAGCACTACAGCTTGCGGAGGGGAGGGCATTCCTCGCCCTTACAAAAACTTCTTTAGACAGTCTATAGACTGTCCATAGACTTCTGTCTATAAAGTCCATAGCCTCTCTACAGACGAACCCTAGATAACAGCCTATAGGCGATACAAATCCGATAGACAGTCTACAGACAATGTGCAGATTTATGGCCACTTTTCGAAGACTTTTGTCTACAGACAGTCTATAGACTATGAGTAGACAAAAATAAATATCTATAGGAAAGCAGTACAGCCTATAAGAAGTCTATAGACTGTCCATAGACCATTTTTATAAGGGCGGCTTCCGAACCCACGCACAGCCTTGCTCAAAAGTAATCGGGCCACACGGTTCCTCTTCGAGCGATACACTGGCGACCTCATGCGGCAACCATAAACACTCAAGACGAATTGAAAGGTGTGGGCGAGCGTTTTCCTTGCTCTGCGGAGATTATTTAAAAAGGTAGAGGGATGCCGTAAGTGCTCTAATACAAGGTCGGACAGAAAAAAAAAAAGTGGTAGGGTTTAAATGCGGTTAAATCGAGTAGACGTGCAAAAATATGTGTTTTGCCTGATTGGCTTATCTTCTTTTCTTTTTTTTTTTTTTTGCTGGGTCATCGGCACGTCTGGCGACGATATTAGACCAAGGTTAAGTAGTGATATATGGATAAGCTGATTTGATACGTTCGCGCCGCAGGTGGAAGTTGATGAAGATGACGATGTGCAATGCACAGCGCGAGAGTGTGTTGCAGTTTATCCCCCACCGTGGGTATGTGCCATCGCTTTTGAGGCAACATCAACAACAACAACAACCACAAGGCGTGATCGGTTACGGCGACTGCATAGCGCTCTCGTGCAGTGGCCAGCGAAGCTTATCTGTTCGCGGCGCCGCGGGTTCGATACCCAGTCGCGGCAATATTTTTATTTTATTCTGCATGGACCAAGGTCACCCTCAAGGTCGAGCATCGCACAGACTCGGCGAGCCGGTTAGACCTCGTGAAGCGGCGCTACCGGTCTATAAATTATGCGGCCTGAATGTTTGCCGGAAGGTGTACATTATGGCTTTATTCCACGATTATACATCTTCCCGCCTCATTCTGAGAGGGCCAGGGCGCTACTCCGTAGAAATGAGCAAACTGAGCTACATTAGAAAGACGCAGCAACGAGCGCTGACTTTCTACGATAGTACTGCAGAGCTTTGGAGATCATTTACAAGTTAACAGCGAACTCGAAACTACAACGGGAGTTCTGATTGTTAATAATTTGTTCGTTCACCTTATTGCAGTTTGTTCATGTTTCCTTCGACACCTTTTATATATATATATATATATATATATATATATATATATATATATATATATATATATATATATATATATATATATATATATATATATATATATATATATATATATATATATATATATATATATATATATATAAAGTTGAAAACGCTTCATTTAGCCATAGATTTATTTTGAGTCGACGTTTCGGACAGAGCCTGTCCTTTCTCAAGACTGAAGTTACAGGGGTCTTCAACTCCTTATGAAGAGGAAGAAGACCCCTGTAACTTCAGTCTTGAGAAAGGACAGGCTCTGTCCGAAACGTCGACTCAAAATAAATCTATGGCTAAATGAAGCGTTTTCAACTTTGAATTTTTGCCTCTAGCAACCAAATACGTTTATCTTTCTATAATGTATGTATATATATATATATATATATATATATATATATATATATATATATATAAATATATATATATATATATATATATATATATATATATATATATATATATATATATATATATATATATATATATATATATATATATATATATATATATATATATATATATATATATATATATATATATATATATATATATATATATATATATATAATAACTGTGCGAAGTGTGATTGTTCGTTTGTTTGCCTGTTTGGTCGTTCGACCGTGTTATGAGTATGTACTCCTCCACGCTATAACCGCGCACATTAGTTGAAGCTAGAGCTTCCACCAGCTGATCAAAGCGGTGGCCTATAGTGGTCTGGGCGTCCGCTTCGGCTACGGGAGGTGGTTGGTTCGAAACCCACCGCCGGACACCCACCGGTATAAATGGGTACAAGTCACCTCTTCAGGGGGGCTTCTTCAGGGGTGTGTGCTTGGAGGAGGCTCCGCAAACCCCGCTGAGCCCCTTCGGGGGCAAAGCCAGTTTTGAACAACTCAGCCTTCAAAGGTGGTTCGTGTTTCACTCCCAAGTGAAGAGTTCGACTCAAGGCTCGTACGCTGTAACCAGCGTCAGGTTCAAACACTATGGTCCTTCGTCAGAAGCGATTCAGAGTATCACTACGGTCATGGGCTAGTCCGGCTTTTCGGCTGTCGGACTTTGTGAGAAAAAAAAAAGGGCCATAAATGGGCTTCTACCACACGAGGCGGATTTAGCGTTGTTGACGGCGGAACTTATCGCTGATCCGTCAGAGCAACTGTGGTCAAGACCCTTTTCTCAAGCATCTCACCCTGAAGAGCCGAGCACCAGGCCGGGGGAAATCTTGTACCCATTAAAAAACCGGTGGGTACCCGGCGGCACTGGGGATCGAACCCAGCACCTCCCGAATGCGAGGCGGATGCTACCACAAGGGCACGCTTTGGTCTGTGGGTTTAACGCGCGAATAGAAGACTGTGTCAATTCACTGCGGCACGGTCATGGTAGAGCCAAAAATGCTTGCACACAAAGAGACACATAATTAACGAGTCATTGTTTCAACAGTTCTTTACACCTTCTTAAAGATTATTCTTGCACTTTTAAGCACTTAAGTCGTAAGTCAGTTACGTCATGTACCCCACCGGGCTACGTTTGTGTGGCGACATCCAGAGTATAGACTCCATTCTCTCTTCAAACTTCGTGGCTATTACGTCACGCGAGCTGCCAAAACGCGGAGTTTTCCATCAGAACAAATGTCTTTCCCGGGACAAAGCTATACACGCCACTGGACGCCATATGAGAGCCATCATAGCGGAAGGGCGCTGGATCAATTTCGACGAGCGAAACACACGGTTGTTTTCGCATTTCACCTCCACCGAATTGCGATCGGCGGATCGAACCCGCGACCTCCAAGTAATTATCTAGCAGAGAGTAGCAGCCTATCAACACACCGCGCCGGCGAAGCTGACCTTTCACGACTGTACGCGCGTGCGTGCGTTTGTTCGTGTCACAGCCAGCCTTAGTACAGAAAACCGTCCCATTACTCATCCTTTCCAGCGCGAGTCGGCAACAAACTATACACAAGCTGCGGGCGATACGACACGCGGACAGGCTTAGGCAGAGAGGGAAGCGGGGGGGGGGGCTCTCCCTCAACAGCGGAGGAGGAGGAGGCATAAACACACGGGCCTCGCCCTCGTTCACCGGATCAATCCATCAACGGCCGGCAGCTGGCGGTCATCCCGCCGCCGCGCAAGGGGTCAGCAGGCAAACCTTTCGAGCTCGGCGGAATCGCACGTGTTCGCCCAAGAGGCGCCCGATGAGAAGACGTCGGCAGAGAAAAGACGGCGATCAAAAACTCGGTGGCGTCTCTCTCTGCGCGGCATCGCACGCAGGAGCGGTCAGCGCCGAAGGTCGTCAAAGCGCGTTCCGGCTGCCTCCGACCGCCGCGGCCGAGATCCATCGACGGGAATGACAACCAAAGCGCCCGTACGGAGCGACGTCTGCGCGACGACGAATTGAACGCACCGGTAGTGTATTGAGACCAGGCCGGAAGCAGACATCGGAACGCCGATACGGACACGACTCGCGCTCCTCCGCCTTTTTAACGCGATAGCGTTAAAGGCCCAGTTGTCCGGAAAACCCGGTGTCGGCGTTGAGAGCGACAAATCACGAGCATGACTTTGGCAGGTGGTGGAGCAACATATAGGAGACAGGGGGGAGGCACTTGGGTCACGTGACCTTGCGGCGTCACCGCAACCTGCCCACCGTGGCAGGTGGCAGTAAATCAGCGATTATAGTCACTCGGGAAGAGCAACAGCTGGGTCGCACAAGGCCCACCGCTGGGAGCACCTGCCATCGCAGGGCTGTGGCGCATCGCTTAACCGCTGCACCACTGCGCCAGGAGGTGTATGAGGACTCCCAGTATGGTTGTGTGGGGTTAATTACGTTCCAAAGCGACTCAGGCTATGAGGTACGCCGTAGTGGAGGGCCCCGGAAGGATTTCGACCACCTGGGGTTCTTTAACATGCACTGACATCGCACGGTACACGGGCCTTTGGAATTTCGCTTCCATCGATATGCGACCGCCGTGGCCGGGATCGAACCCGCGTCTTTCGAGTCAGGAGTTCATGAATGTACAGTAGAGAATGACCGTCTGCAGATACGGGAATCAAGTTTCAACCCATTACGCTGTCGCGTCGTACACTTAAGGCGGAGGTTAACTGTCCAATCCATTTTTTTTCTACACGCGGAAATGCATTTATGCATTCAAATGTAGTAATGGACGATTTGGAAAATATAAGTACCGAAAGACTCACAGCTGCTGCAGTCAGACGTAATGCAAGCACGCATAATTGCGTCATAATTTATTTGGTTCCTTTTCTCCTTGTGTGCTGGTCAGGGACCAGAATAACATCCAGGCAGGGGGTCTGGTACCATGACAGCAGGTGCCCAACGCTAGCGGAACGAAAAGTTAGGCGTAGGATGGTGCATGCGCCGTAATCAAAAGGTCGCACAAAGCAGAGTCGCTGACAACATGCGCGCAACGGACGCTTCTGGTCGTTTTAGCCAGGAACTGTAGCCCCTGCAACTTACACGCAGCCACAAGCACTGCTATTAGGCGTTCAAGTATTGACCAATACTGGCGTTGGGTTAAACGCGTTCCACACTGACTGACCACTGTTCCAACGGTCGAACGGGTGATTAATATTCTCCTGAACGCTCTTTCAGCTTAGCAAAAAATCGTCTATAGTTGAATGGAATCGGGCATTAAGCCGCGTTATTTCTCACCGATATGAATACATAAACAATACATTAACAACTCTATAGTTTGGGCATTATCGATGCAATCGCGCTTCTTTTAAACGTTAAAGCTGAAATTTTCAATCAACCTGCCACGACCTCAAGCACATAACCCAAACAGCATGGCGCGCCGTGAAGACTTGGCTGATGTCAGACTACACTACCAAGCTACCGTATTTACTCGCACTTTGTTCGATGTGCTGTATAAGTGCCCCTCGTAGCTTCGGGAACCGGAAGAGAAAAAAAAATGGATTGTCGTATTGGTCGACCAACGCAAGCTCTGAGCTACCAATGCGGAATTAAGGCGAACGGCACAGTGCACCATATACCGGCGCTCTGTCAATGGCGCGAAAAACTCCGCATTTGACAAGCGCTCCCATTGCTCTATCCGCTATCTGGCGAACTTTCCGGCGACACTGAAATCGCGTGCTGTCGCTATTTTTTTTTTGTGCCTCCGCGAGCAAGATGGCGTCTGGCATAAACAGTGTTGAGAATGGTCACCAGCATCACAGTGGACTAGAATATTTCTAGTTAACTATACCAGCATTCAGGAGGCATCACTCTCCGTGCGTCTGTGCGCGCGACTGTGAAAAGTTTCGTATATACGATGATGCCAGGGCACCGTGGACCGACTCGCTTTTCTTAGTATCTACCTTATCTGCGGACATTTTGTGCGGCTCTTTTGAAAAAAAAAAAATGGACGTGTGAAACCTTCGCGCAGTAGCGAATTTTGCGAAGGCTTCGAGACGACCGGAGTCAGGACTTTCAGCAGTAGCGACGTTAACACCGTCCCTTCTTTTTCTAAATTTGCATCCCGGTTTGTGCCTCACCCTGGCTCTAATTTTCGCGCTGGCCAACCCCCGAGCTCGAAGAGCGCCATTTCCAGAAAATAGGTCCACCTATACGCGGGTAAGTGCGGTAAGTCGGTAGAGTGGAACCATGGTAAAAACTGCACACACTAAAGCCAAGCGTCCCCCCGCCGCGGTGGCTCTGTGGTTAGGGCGCTCGACTACTGATCCGGAGTTCCCGGGTTCGAACCCGACCGCGGAGGCAGCGTTTTTATGGAGGAAAAACGCTAAGGCGCCCGTGTGCTGTGCGATGTCAGTGCATGTTAAAGATCCCCAGGTGGTCGAAATTATTCCGGAGCCCTCCACTACGGCACCTCTTCTTCCTTTCTTCTTTCACTCCCTCCTTTATCCCTTTCCTTACGGCGTGGTTCACGTGTCCAATGATATATGAGACAGATACTGCGCCATTTCCTTTCCCCCGAAAAAAAAACAATTATTATTAAAGCCAAGCGTGCTCTTTATAGATGCGCCCATGATTTACAGATGGCGTTAGACGTAAAAATTACACTGTCTGTCTAAAACTGAAAGAATAAAGCTCACAGCCCCTGTAGAGGCGACGTTACGCGAGCCGGGAACATTTCACATCATCGAGCGCATTCAGACGGCCGGCCCGGACGTGACGTTAACCGCTTCGTCCGGGCGTGCCGCTCCGCACCGGATGTGACGTCAGCACCTCCTGATGAGCAGGTTGAGACATGCTCCGCGCCCTGCCGGCGAAGCGCCCGTTTCGGACGGTCGGCAATCCACCACGGCGTTGAGGACGAAGCAGAGTTGCTCAGTAAATAGCCGTGCCGATCAATACTGGCTCAGAATAATCGACGATTAATAAATAAACAGCCCGCCAACTGCCAATAAATGCACCGCCGGCTGCTCGGCGGAAAGGGGTCGCGATCGTTACGGCTTCCTCCCGCCGTGTTACGCCTAACGACGGTTTCACGTCGATTAGTGCGCGATGCCAGCAAGAAGCGCTGGGACTTTCGTGCTCATCGTTTAGCTATAGCTGAGCAGACCAAGAGGGCACAGATTCACAATACTTTCTCCGTGCAAAAGTTTCTCTCTCTCTTCTTTCTATGAGTGACGTCGTAGTGGAGGGCTCCGGACAATTCGACCCCTGGGATTCTTTAACGCGCACTCAGATCCCACAGTACGCGGGCCTATAGCAGTTTGTATCCATCGAAATGCGACCGACACGGACGGGTTCGAACCCGCGTCTTTCGGGTCAACAGCCGAGCACTGTAGTCACTGAGTCACCTCGGCGACTTTGAACTGGACTAGTGAAACCTATACCGAACACTATATATATATATATATATATATATATATTATATATATATATATATATATATATATATATATATCGGTCGGCGTTTATGTACAATAGCGTCTAATGAAAAGAAAGGCTGGAATCCCATCGCAGATACTACAGAAAAATTCGTGCCTTCGGCGATAAAAAAACACTAGTCAAGCCAAATACGAAGTTTTCAAGTTTCCTGGCATTCCCGTGGTTGATAAAGCGCTCTTTTAAAAAGTCAACAAAGATTGTGATAGCTCTTTCTCGCTTCAGGCAGTTTTTATAAGCTATATTCTGGTTGCGTGACGTCACATCCGAGAACTCAGCTCCCGGCCCATCTACTCTCCACGGGCAGGATATGATTTACGGACTGATGAAAGCAAACCTCGAGTACTCATGGTGATCCAGTCTATGATGGGCAGACGAGGCCCAAGTGTATCGTAGCTTCCATTCGCATAACAACGTAGACGAGTTATCAGCGTGGGGGCCGCGAGCTAGATGACTATAATTACTCGTATTTCGCGAAGTCGTCCTCAACACAGTCGGTTAAATTTCCTGTAAAAGCGAAGGGTTTTTTTTTTTTTATAGAGAGAAACCTATCGTACGGAGCCCAGTCCAGAAGATGCTGACGGTGTACGCGTCAACGCCCGGCCACGTGTCACTACGCGACCAGCACCAGTCACGTGGCATACGCCCGGTGCGATCGTTGTCTTGGCCCAGGTTGGCACAAAGTCTGTAAGAGGGTTTCAAGTTGGGCTATTTGGTCGTAAACATGGCTTTTCACTATCGCCTAGTGTTGGAAACAACTAGTGTTGTTTTCCTCTTGTGTTTGTTTCTCAAAAGGGCAATAATGAAAGTCCATGAAAGTCTGTAGATCTTGGAGTTCACTGTAGGTCTTACGCATCAGAAAAAAAAAGCAGCCGGCAGTAGGGCGACGGTTTTTGCTGAGTTAAGTGATTTACGCTCAGTTAAATGATTCAGCTCAAACACTTGGAAATGATTTTGTCTTGATCGCGTTACCTAACGAGACAAGATGTCACCAGCGCACAAAAAAATGGTGTGAAAAAAATTGACCATAATCATATCCAGTCACGTACACTAATACCTTTTGTATAGCATAGACCGCCTCCAGGCTGACAGTCAACAATCAGGTTCTTTCATTCCGGGCTTTCTATCGAGTAAACGAAATTAATTTTTAATCAGCCACGCTGTCTTAATTGAAAAACCTCGGCGCTCACGTAGCCGAACGATATCGGCGCTTCAGGCTGTTTGTTACCTTACCTATCTGCATGCTCGTTACCCCCTGAAGCCGAGCGTCGTCATATACCGCGCTCACCCAGTTTTAAGCACCCCGCTATTCTATATTGCCACGGTGTGCGGAGGGGAAGTTGCGCTACCAATGTGCGACACCAATATTGCAATCCCAAGAATGCTCGCACAACGGAATAGACAGAAAATGGACGGACTCGTTTCTCTAACAAGCGTTTAAATTGACTTTCAGAACACCATTCAATTTCAAAATCTTAGTAAAAATTGATTATATGCTTGGAGGACAAAATTTCGGGGGGAATCCCCCAAGGTGGAGTAATTTGTAATAAGGGAGCAATTACTCCTTGACATCCACTTAAACGCATCCATGCGACTACAAAGGAAAGCTTTACAGCTTCCACCAGGGAACTTCGTACTCAATGAAAAATTCGCCGTGCCTCCGGGGTTCGAACCCGGGACCCACCGTTTCATCGGAGCAGTCGCACTACCAGCTGAGCTAACCGGAACGGCAAGCATACGGCAGGGCGAGAGCGAATTTATCAATAACTACAAACCGTGGTCCCAGGTTCGAACCCCGGACCAGACGGATTTTTCTTTAACAACGATGTTTCTGTGGAACCTGTATAGCTTTCCCTTTGTGGCCGTATGGTTGCTCTTCGGTGGATGCCAATGAGTAATTGCTGCCTTATTGCGATTCTATGCCTCTTTCTGGCATGTTGACTTGCCGCCAGGCGTATAGCTCAGAGAATTGCGTTCAAGAATTTTTCCCGCAAAAAATGCTTCAAACTTGTGGCAGGTACGCCAAACAGGACTCCGTGATTACTGTCTGCAAGTTAAAGGCGGTGAAGTGTAGCCTCCAGGACACGATCAAGAAAATACATGTCGACGCACCGCAATTTCCTCACACACCACTCCATTCCAACATTTTTTTTCCTTTTCTATAGCTTAGGAACGCTCGGTTTTTTATGAAAGCAACGTCTTTCTTTGTCAATAGAAAGCGCTAACAGATCAATGCTATAGGCCAACTTCCATTTCCGCTCACTGCTTCTTGAAGTCTTCTTAAAGGAGTTCTTTTTGCACATCCTAGCACGCTGATCGGAACAACGTTGTTGTAATGTCGTGCGTAAGCTTTGATTTCACGGTAACACCAGTCGCCAAGATGCCGGTAGTAATAGACGTAATCGAGAAAAATAGTTGTCACCAGATTACTATGCCATTGGTACAATCCGCAGCAAAGCGGTAGGCTAGCAAGAGGCGTGCCATAATGGCTTTCACCACAATTGAGAAAAAGTCGAAAGGGAGGTGCATTGGAGTACGACCGCCAATTTCGTTCTACCATGTACGTACCGCCCGCGGGTGGCTCAATGGTTAGAGCGCTCGGCTATGAATGAATGAATGAATGAACTTTATTCCGTCATCATGGGGCCTCACGGTAGGGGCCGCAGCAATTAGGAGGGGGTGCCTCCCGGCCTGATCTCAGCACCGGAGGCCGGCTACTGATCCGGAATTCCCGGGTTCGAACCCGACAGCGGCGGCCGAGTTTCAATGGAGGCGAAAACGCAAAACGGCGCCCCCGTCTGCTGTGCGACGTCAGTGCACGTTGAAGATCACCAGGTGGTCGAAATTATTTCAGAGCCCTCCACTACGGCACCTCTTCCTTTCTTCTTTCGCTCCCTCCTTTATCCCTTCTCTTACGGCGCGGTTCAGGTGCCCGCCAATATATGAGACAGATACTGCGCCATTTCCTTTCCCCAAAAACCATTTACCATGTACCTCTGATACAGAGCACAAAAATACGAATATTTTTCATTGTTAATCGCAGAACTGCACTAATGGCCGACATAATTGCAGAAAGTGGCTATTACAACTTATTTATTAAAGAAGGGTCAAATCTCGGCTCTAGAAGTGACAAGGCGCCTCCTGAAAGATAAATTCATGCAAAACCTAACCCTACCGGCAAAACAGCCCGAAACTTCTGCGGTCCTAATGCTGCATTGGCAGGTGGTGAAGATATTTGAATTTTTCGTTTGATTTATTCTATACGGCTGCTCATTTGCCCGCAGTTTTACCGTCTTTAGACAATCAGAAATGATGGAGCTATAGCAAAATCCATTTATGCTCTACAAATCTTTTTTCTTAACGGATCTTTCAGTTATTTTACATTTCAGCAATGAAGGGATTATAACGCAATGAAATCATGCATGTTCGTAGCTTTTATCACGCATTTCCAATGCCTGGCCATTACAGGAATAAATCTCTGTAATGCAAAGCCGTACGAGAACGACCTTGGAGGAAACAATAAAAGAAAACGAATTCTTTTTTTCTACCGTGAGAAAAGTACAAGTATATGCGAGAACCGCCGCACAAAGAGATTCGAGGTTGGGGGCTGCTTAAGTCGCGCTGATACGGTACTTTTTAACTCCCACAGCGTCCCTTTTGTAGAGCGCGATACGAAGCGACAGAACACGGCGGCAATAACAGCAATAACAGCGCGCGCTGCTTTAATTGATCGCAAGAGGATCCCTGACGATGGAGCCGGCGTGCAAGTCATGTTTTGAACGAAGGATAAATTAGGAAAAAAAAAGCGCGCCACGAACGTGCCACGACAAAATGAAACAAAGTACGCAATACACACCGCGATGGTCGGAACACACACAGAGCACTCCGCCTCCCTGCGGGAAACGCGAGCATTTCCGAGCACTTTGTTCAACAGCGTCGCATAAAACTGCGCAACGCGATGCGTTTAGAAAGGCAGAGCCAAAATCTTCCTCCCCCGACTCGCAGATTAAGAGTGACGTCGAGAGTTGGATGGTAAAGTTTGGTCGCAATATATATATACAGGTATAAACTGCTGCGATGGCGGCGGTGGAAACAGAACGGACGATCACCCCAAATTGCGCGAAGGGAGAAAACATATAGGTGGCCCTCGAGCACTAATGAATAAAGGTAGCAAGAAGAACAAAACAAGAGGATACGCGAATAAAAGAGTAAATGGGAAAAGCTATCCCAGCATGCTAGACGGAACGCAATTAGTGCGATCGCATACATCACGGCGTAGCAGCAGCAGCAGCAGCTCAGCTCCGCGATTTCTCGTCGCGGTTGCGGAGCGCCGTGAGAAAAAAAAAAAACATGAAACGAAGACGCATGGGGCCGAATTACCGTAAGCAAACGAGCGAGATGACGATGGGAGCGGGGAGTATAATTTCTCCCTTCCTGTATCCGCGATATAAGGAAAAAAAGAGCGTACAGTGTTGCAGAAGCTTGTGCGAGGCTAGAAAGAGCAAGGACGTCGCGGATGCTAGAGGAGAGCTTACTCCCTATTTACAACCCATATAGGCGTATTCGTGTTTGGAGCGTTGCAGACGGCGATCAGAAGAGTCTGATCGGGCACAGTAAAAATCAGTGCGGGAAGCGCATACGACATGGGAGTAAAGTGCTCTTAGGCTACTTTACTAGTCTGACGGAAGGCACTTCAAAAAAACCATTTGTCGTTCCCGGGTTCGAACCCGACCGCGGCGGCTGCGTTTTTATGGAGGAAAACGCTAAGACGCCCGTGTGCTGTGCGATGTCAGCGCACGTTTAAAGATCCCCAGGTGGTCGAAATTATTCCGGAGCCCTCCACTACGGCACCTCTCTCTTCATTTCTTCTTTCAGTCCCTCCTTTATCCCTTCCCTTACGACGCGGTTCAGGTGTCCAAAGATGTATGAGACAGATACTGCGCCATTTACTTTCCCCCCCAAAA